>NC_028640.1:75925409-75988170 GCF_001406875.1 Solanum pennellii | reverse complement strand
CAAGGACGAGTGTGCCGCCGCCGTTCGCAAGCTACAGCCGTGACTGATGTGTTGAAGCTTCGGGGAGCTTCAACGGGCCTTTCAGTTGACTGATGAGAAGGCCGCTGTAGCAGGAGAGAGTTGAAAAAGATTACTAGACATACAAGTGTTCTAAGTGGATGACAGTTGAAATTCTTCAAGCCTCCAAGTGGGAGATTGTTGGGCTTTGTGGAGGCTTGTGAGCCGGCCCGACCCATTACTGAAACCCTAGGTTAACCATTTGGTTTTCCTATAAATATGATCCTTGTATTTGTAATTTCAAAGAGCAGCACAAGTCAAATAAAAATCCTCCTGTTACAGTCGTGGAGTAGGGAAACCGAACCACGTTAAATTCTTGTGTGTCCCGTTTGTGTTCCGTTTCTCTTTTCTCTAGATTATTTGTGTGTGTTGTGTGTTTAATTCCCAACAATTTTAATAGTCTAATGTGATAAATTTAGGTTTGTTTCAAAACCTATAATAACGTGTCTTCTAAATTAAATATTTTAAATAAATATTTTAAATAACGTTATAAATAGAAATAATTTTACTAGACAATATATAATATTATATTATTGTATGGTTGAAAAAG
Source organism: Solanum pennellii (assembly GCF_001406875.1). NCBI lineage: Eukaryota > Viridiplantae > Streptophyta > Magnoliopsida > Solanales > Solanaceae > Solanum > Solanum pennellii. Next base: position 75,987,563 of record NC_028640.1, on the reverse strand, counting down.
GTGTCCCTCGACATTTGGGGTTCATTGAACAACTTTTATATGTGGTCAGACTCACACAACGGCTATATATGGCATTCTACAATCATGTGATTTCATGTACAATTATTATTTTTAATTATGTAGAATGAAATTTTAGTTGAGAACTTTAAAGATGTAATAAAAAACGTATACAAAATAGTCTTATTTAAAAAAAAAATTATTTTAAGAAAAAAGAATACGAATAATATTACTATAAAAATTCACGTAGAGTAATTTCGAAAAGTTAATCAGAATTATATGTATAAATTTGAATAATATATATTACTCACACTCTTCAAAAATTTATCGTCACTTGCGTAGCGAATTGTTCAAAAAGCTTCTTCCTTACCTTTATTTAAAGACCTTACTAATATGAAGATCATAAAAGGGATGGTCACACCATCACATGCTTTGCAATGATAGGCACTTTGTTGGCCTGTCACCCTCACACTCTTGATCCATTTTTATTTTACTTTTATCGTTTTTGTTAGATATTCGATATTTATAAATTTTTTATCTAATTTAGATGTATACTTTACAAGATCATACTTTAAGATAGATATGTTCACCAATAAAATCTTTTTATATTAAAAAATTAAAATTATAGTTAAGACGAAGAAATCATCTTTTTTATTCTTGTCTTGCTTTTACGAACAACTATTCCGTCCCCATTGTCCTATCATTTTGGTGCATTGTGAATTTTCAGTCATATGTATAAATAAAATAAAATGTACATTTAATTTTTTATTATATTAACGTAATTACTCTGCTCGATAGTTATAGCCTACAAATCTAAAAGTAATGGCACATCAAAACATAAAACCCATGGTGGAGCTGGGCCTATTGCTATTGCTCCAGCGACAAAGGCCTGGGTGCGAGTGTTATTATTTAAGAAAGTTCAACGAGTACAAAGAAAGGCAGACACGTTTAGAAGGTTCTAGGGTCGCGTTTTAATATAAGTATCGGACACTAGACAAGAACTCATTATTAATATCAAACGATGCATACCCAGTAAGCCAGTAGGTTGCTCACTCCGTTTTAATTATTTTTAAAAGAGAAAATTATGCGGTTAAACAAATTTATACTAGTTAATTACTCGTTACAGACATAGTTTGTTATAATTATCACTTGCGACTAACATTATACATAAATTACGTTGATTGACTTTCTTTCTTTGATTTGTATTTGTATTTGTATATGATTGTTTATATTTGTATACGACGTTGATTTCCTTTGGTTTTACAGTTTTTTCATCATATACCTTCATTTTTTTTGTGTATAACTTTTTAAAATTTATAAACGTGTAATTTTTGATTTTGTATAATGTAATTGTATAATAGTTTAAAGTTCATATGTTTATGTTTATATCAATCCATTATTTCAAGTTTTATTATATTTGTATAATTTTAAACTTTATATTACTCAATTTTACAAAAATATATGAATTACACAAACATACCTGCAAATTGTACAAATTTTTATCATCTCTTACTCGCCTCTCGCCTCTCTTCTCCCTCTTCCGATCTCGCTCGCCTCTCTCCTCCCTTTCCCAATCTCTCTCGCTACAATATACAAATACATATGTATAATATACAATTATCTAACATACAATTCACCACTCCGACTCTCTATCCTCTGTCCTCTCTCGCTCGCCTCTCCCAGTCTCGCTCGCAACTCTTCTCTATAGCATGTAGTTATGAATCATAATTAACAAACTCTAACTATGAATCATAATTAGCGTAATTTTGAGTGATTATATGCGAAAATTCCTCTTTTAAAAATTATTTTTCACCCAGTTTTCGTAGCCCGCATTGAACTCGTTGTAAGTATTTTTGTATGTTGACATTTTTACCCTTGAGCTTTAGACATATCAGTGGCTTGCAATGGAGCGAAACGGATAGAGCGTGGAAATGACAAAATTAAGGGAAATCATCTACAGCCTCTCACTCTTTTCAATTTCAGAGAAACTGCAATGGAGAGCGCTCTTCTCTCTGCTTCCCGCTTCACTACTGCTCTACACAGTTGAGCAGAATTTCTGTAAAATTAGTCTTTGTTAAGCTTATCTTAAAATTTTCTTGTATTGTAAACTAATTTTTGCTTTGTATTTTATCAGAAGCAGAAAGAGAAGTAGTAGGTGGGCCTGTGGCTGTGAGGAAATTACAGAGCTCATTCTATGGCAAAGAGATTAATAGTCATGGTCTTTTCACTAGAAACTTCAAAAAAATCAATTTCACTATCACCTCAGTGGTTAGTTAATTCATATTTCTCTATTTTCTGTTTTTTCATTTGATCTAATTTTGCCTTTGGAATTTGAGATGATCTTATTGCTAATATAGAGAAGCCTCTATAGTGAGGCAGAACCAATATTAGAAGTTTGGGGTTCTAAAATTTGTCATGGAGCTGTCAATCAGTTTTGTTAGAGGTATACTTAATTTTCTAGTACAAATATAGGGTTTGTGAAGAAGCAACCCCACCGTGCTCTGCCCCTGATAGTGAAATGCAGTTTATAAAGAGCATATAATATAACATAGTATGAAAGTTGATTCAAAGAAAACCAGGCTGTTATAGGGAAATGTTGGACGATTGTTATAGAGATGTTTGACTGTATCTAATTGTAGTTTCCTGGGAATTTGGGCTGATGTTCGTGGTTTGGCAGATGCGGAAGAAACTGATAAAGAAGGAGACTGTTGTTCCTGACCCAGATTACCGAATTCCTATTGTCCTTCTAGGTGCATCTTTCAATTCTCTTCATCTTTGATTAATCAACATTTTAAAATTTATAGTTGAAGTTAAACACATTGTTTGGATTGTTGTTACCTGTGGTATTGTATCGTAATGTTACTTAAGCTACGCTAAATTTTGTTGTATCGAATTATTAACTCCATAATGTAAACTCCATATAATGCAACAACTTAATTGGTGTGATCACGTGGGCTTATCATCTTTCTTTCTTTTTTCTTTCTCATTTTGCCCTTATTTTGTATTTAATAATCATATTACTTTAAACCCTATCATAACTCTATCTCATACTCTATTTCTTTTGATAATATTGTAAGCTTATTGTTCAAATTGTTGGTACATGGTGGTCTTATGAAACAATAGGAAACAATACAATATATACATTATATTCATCAAAACAATACAACAAAGTACATTACAATATACTACATTCTGAAACGATATGTGCAACCATCCAAACAAGCTGTTATTTGTTGAAGAATTTCCCTCGGTCCCTTCCCCATTTCATTTTTCTCTAGTGTCTTTGTTCTAATTTTTACATTTTTGTATTAACAGGGTTATCTGGTGGTTTATTTTATGTGGAAAATCTACCAGCAGCAGTTCCTATTGGTCTTCTTGGATTACTCCTGTTATTCCAGGTACCTCTTCTTTTCTTTTTTTTTTTAACAAATGAGATGGAGAGCAAAACTGTAATCGTCTTACTAGAATGAAGTTTCTGTTACTTCTGTTTTGAGCGGTTTCATCCTTCATGGCAACATTAAAAGGTTGTCCAGTCATCTACAAGGCACCCGTGCTTTGTGAATCATAGGCACTGAGGCTTTCCTTTACTTGATGCACGTTTACATGTCTACTGTTTGTGGCTTTTAGCAAACAAAAACTGTGAGGTAGGAATTCACCGATATGTACTAAATTTTTCCTACCTCAGTGAGGTGCATGAATTGTACCTAGAAAAGATAAGTAGGAGAGAATTTTGCTTACATTGCCTAAAGAAACTTAAGAAAGTAATTCAGAAGCCAACTTAGAGATTCTAGGTTCGAATCCCAACTACACTTTTTGTCAGATCACAACTCTAAATTGGTGGATTTCTTTTGGAAACCTGTGCTTCTGAGTTGAAGAGGCTGCTCGATGTCTCTCTCGAGATGTGCATAAGCTGATGGGATGACCAATAACCCAAAAAAGAAGGAAAATCACCTCAGAATCTTCTGTCAAGAGTTGAACCCCATGACATCCAAGTTATAACGGGGAGCTTCTTCTATTGCACCGGATCTAGTAACAGATCATCTTTTCATTCTGCTTATTATCTTAAGTTCCGTGATCTCGTTATTCATTTAGCATCTATCAGGCTGGCATTGCTTATTGATTCACATCGTTTTTCCCTTGCAGACAACAAGAGTGAGATTTGTCTTTGATGATGAGGCTCTGGTATGTATAGCATGTGGTTACATTCTTATTTGTATAAATCTGATGTAAACAATTTATATACCATTGCGTTGTCATATTAGTTGTTCTCTCTACTTGCTATGTTAACTTCGTTGCAGGAGGTGAAAGTTGGGGAGCAACTCGAGGAGTCAGGTGAAAATGTTTTCGTGGGTGGAAAGAACCGCTGGAAGTAAGTAGAAGGCAATCCTTGCTCTAAGTCAGTTTTGCCAAATGGCTGATTCAAATGATGTGAACAGATATTCTTCATTTGTGAACTGGGAGCTATGGTGGCCAAACTTTCCGATTTTGGTTTATTTTAAAGAGAAACAGACAAAACCCGAGGGACAAATACACTTTTTCCCAGTGATTTTTGTAAGTGCTTTTAAACTTAGAATGAGTATCTTTTGCTTCACATGTGAGGTTTAATCTGATGAAATTTCATAAATAGAACGGGAAGCAACTGTACGATGCTATGGTGGAGAGATGTGGCCCTTCAAAAACTAGCGGACCAAAGTAGTGCAACATGATCTCCAGGGAGAAGACGAATATGAGCCAGAGAAACCATACAATCAGAATTTGTGGCAAAGGTATGAAGCTCAACGAGGTTAAGGAACTCGTCAGTTGAGTTACAAGATGTGGTTTAATCAATTAATGTATATTCCCTTTCATGTTTTTACACGTCTGTAAAATCACAAAGATAAACTAATGTTCAATCTGAGTTTGTGTCACAACTCACAAAATCATGTATTATATGTATCACCATTACTGTATGAAAGGCGGTAACTGGATGCAAACTATATGTATTCACATTTGGGATGTGTTACAAGTTCTAGCTCATATATTATATCATACATTTTACAGTTCTAACATATAGTTTGGTTTTCATTTTTCTTGAAATATATGTAGATATGTTTGCAGAACGCTGATCTGCCTATGGTTAAAAGTGGCCAGTGCAAAGCACATAATTAGCATATACGTATCAATCGTAATTAGTTACATTAGCGTCAGTACCAACAAATACATAATTTGAGAAATGTATAAGTCACAAGAGTTACATCCCAAATATTGTTTCGATGAGTTAAAATCGCACTGAAAGTTGAAGATTTTTTATATAAGTGTGGTAATCGCCTATCATTAGTAAAGTAGGTTAAAATCACGAAGGATTAAGATTCAATTTTAGTACTTCACATATATTGAACTTTACTAAGTATATGATAATGAATAGAGTAATCAAGTTGCGTATAGGCTTAGACATAACCTATATATAAAAAGAACTATACAAAATTATTACATCAAACGTAAAAACAACCTCCACAAAATGACGATAGAGGGGATAATTTAACACGAATATTTCTTTTTTGAGTTACCATTTAGATTATATATATATATATTTTTTTTTAAAAAAAAAACACAATGAAGTGACTGGTAAATATGAAATGTGTCCCCACACAATCCAAAGGCTTAACAATGGATAGCTAACAACAGTTGGTGTCAGTTTCAGAATTTCTTGTTTTTCTGATTCTGATGATAGCAAAATCCATAGCTAAACTAAACATTGAAAGAAAAGGGAGGAAATGTTAACAGCACCTTCACTTTCCCGCTTTAAGTCTCCATTTATCAGCTCACCTCTTAAGCTTCCTACTCTTTCTTCTTCTTTTTTCACTCAGAAATTTCATCAAACACGTCGTAGGCGAAATTCTTACCCATGTATTAGAGCTGTGGATCTTGATCAAAACACGGTTCTTTTCTTTCTCAAGTTCTCTTTTTGTGTTTTTCTTCCATGATTGTTGTTTAATTTCAGTTGATCTCATATGGGGTTTTTTTATTTTTTTATTTTTGGGGGGGTTTGTAATGTACTTGGCAGGTGATAGCAATTACAGTTGGGGTGCTCAGTGTTGCTATTGGAGTTGGAATTCCAGTTTTTTATGAGACCCAAATTGATAATGCTGTAAGTTTTAAGATTTAATTTTATGAAATATGCTCTTTGAATAATTTTTTGTACCTTTCTTGATTATCCGGGATGCTACTTACGGGTTCTGCAGAGCTCAGTTGCTTGGTACAACTACAGTATTTGTTACATTTCATTTCTCGAGAGTCATTTGACTAATTTTCTAAGCTGGATTATATAAGAGTAATTTGATATTTTAAAATTAACTATGTTTGATATATAACTCTGTTTTCCTAGTCATTTTATTGCTTGACAATTCCTGCGATATATATCTCCGTTTTCATAGTTAAAGAATGTACATTTTGTAGGCAAAAAGAGAGAACACTCAGCCCTGCTTCCCCTGCACTGGCACTGGTGCTCGTAAGTATTTCTTAAACTAGACTTTCCATTCTGTTGTTTCTTTATATGTTCGATCCGATAAGTACAAATGAGCCTAGAGGTATATTGTTATGTCCACAAGTGTACTTAAAATACATAATTGGTGGATGGCACTCAATTAAGAAATTTGAGCTGAATGGCTGCCCAAAGAGCCGCAGAATTGTATTTCGGCTTAATTAAACTATTTTGAGACAATTGCAATAAGTGAGAGTTTCCTGTTTGCCTTTGAACCCCCAGAAGTTTAGTTTCTTTTGAAAATATTTACTGGAAGCCAGTAGTTCTTGTTGTTGAAGGAGTGCGTACATTGGTTCAACAACAACAAAAGTAGAGCCTGTGTTGTTGTATTTCTGATTTCCAGGTAAAGTTTTATTTGCCGTTTGCAGTGAGATATGGGAGAATATAGATTGTAGAATAAGGGCAAAAGTTTCAATATCCTCAAGATAAAACTATGAAGTACATGTTTTGATTTGTGCTTGGCTTCAGTTTTAGATGCTGTAGTACATTTTCTGATGGTTTTTGGCCCATGAAGAACATTCATCAATCCTTGTGATCACTCGATTCTTTCTTATAAGTCTCAGGAAAATAACTCTTATGGTTCCTTCCTATATTCTAGTTTAAGATATAACTTGCACCACTTGTTTTCTTCGTTTAGTAATTATGCTCATTTGCAACGAATCTAGTTATTTGCTTGCCAGTCAAGAGAAACTAGACTATGGTTTGAGCTATTCACATCTCTTATATTAGTGATGTTTTTGCTTGTATGCGTCATTTATCAACTTCCGAAAGTCCGAGCAAAGACACTAAACCCACATGTCAATTGCTTCCATGGATCTTAAGCTGACTTATTAAAATGGTCTAGTTTTGTATCACTTAAAATTGACATGTATGACTTGTTGATCAAAATATCTGACATGATGGATAGAGCAAATTGTGCATTTCTTAGAAATCCTTCCAAAATGCTCATAGTATGGATCTAGGATTTATTTTTTAATCACTTAATTCGTATGCACTTCAAAGATGTCATTGTAGGTCGACGCCTATCCCTTAGCATGTCTCTAGTGCCTTTAAGGAATTTCTGGTTGCAGCTACTTACATCAATTACCAATTACCAATGAGCTTCTAGAAAATCCATGGCTCTGATCCAACAATTTTATTCAACTTGCAATTTACTCCTGGCTTGACTTAAATCTCTCCTTCTCATAGATACCGCCTTTGTAATTGGGAAGTGTTCTAATCCTGGCCCTAAGGTGGTTCTATCTGCTGTGGTGTTTTTGATCATCGAAGAGAGCGACGAAGAGAAGGGTGATTTATGATTTGACGTTTTTGTTTTTCTAAAATTTGCTAGGTGAATAATCTTGACAGTTTCCACTTTAACTATCAAAGTGAATCTTCGGTGTCATGTGCCATCAATTAAGATTGCATGTATAGACACTACATCACCCAGTAAAAGAGGAGAATTGAGTTATTGAACCATACAATCTTACTGAGGTTCGATTATTCAAAAAGTAGTCAGTAGATTGTCTGATCAAAGACTGTAGAGCCAGTTAATCCTTAAAACCTAACATTCTTTGAGACTGACTTAGAGCTAATACTTATGAGGGGAAGGGCTTATATTGCAGAGAAATGCAGATTTTGCATGGGTACTGGCAGTGTGACGGTGGAGCTTGGAGGGGGTGAGACAGAAGTCTCTCGGTGCATCAATTGTGACGGTGCTGGTGGTTTGACTTGCACAACATGTCAAGGAAGCGGCATTCAACCTCGGTACCTTGATCGCAGGTGAGTTATCATTCTTTACACCTCTTACTACACACACAAAAAAAGAAAACATAGAATCGCGACTTCTGTTTATATTTTGTATGATAAAGAGAAGTTAGAATTCAGTCTTGGAGAGACAAATACTGAGAGTGTCATCTTCTTCTCGACAGGGAATTCAAGGACGATGATTAGATATGGAAGAATAGTCAGCATGGATGCCACAACTTGTTTATTGTCTAGAAGACCTGTCATTTTGACCTGAATATATTGACACAAAATTGTGTGAAATTCATTTATATTCATCCCCTCTCTCTGCCTTTCTCAGTTTTCACACATTCCTTTCACCTTCTGTTCTTACATGTAATCTTTAACAAGTTGAGCAATACATGATTTCAATACCAGCTTTGTCCAATTGCTAGATGTTGTAAAAGAGCCAAATATAGTGTGTTTGAACTATAGTTGAGGCAATGAAACTGAGCACTTGTGTGTATTGCATTTTTTTAAAATCTTTTTGTTAACATATTATAAAAATAAATTGGAGATGAATTCTCTTCCTTTTCTCAAATTTAATTTAAGTTATATATACCGATACCTTTAGTGTGAGTAAGTTTTACAACTATTGGTCATTGGGTTATACATATGTATAATTTTACATTGGATAGGATTAATAATCTTGAAACTAAGATAGGTTATTTGCTATAACAGGTAAATGTTAGTTGACGGATTGACACGATATTATTAAAAAAAAGACCCAACTAGGATAGGCTATAGGTTATGTGCTACAACACGTAAAAATGAAGGTAAATATGAGTTGACGGATTGACACGATATTATATTGATAAAAAAAAAAAACCGTCGACAGCAGGGTTCGAACCTGCGCGGGCGAAGCCCAACAGATTTCAAGTCTGTCTCCTTAACCACTCGGACATATCGACTTTTGTTCTGCATTCTACAAATAGCCGAATAAGTATAAATATTTCAATTTACAAGTTTTCACTAGGGTTTAAATTCATCGTCTCCCTCGTTCCAACTGGAAAAAAGAACTGTATCTCGTACTGGAACTTGTAAATCAGCATCACTAATTTGAAGTATATTTTGGATTAGAAGTGAAGTGAAGTGAAGGGAGAATCATGCTGTATATAATAGGTCTTGGATTGGGTGATGATAAAGATATAACTTTGAAAGGTCTTGAAGCAGTAAAAAAATGCAGCAAAGTATACATGGAAGCCTACACTTCACTTCTCTCTTTTGGGCTTTCTCCAAATGGTCTTTCCAATCTGGTTAGAAAAAAGCTACGGTCTTTTCTTGTAATTTTATTTTCAGTTAGTGAAAAAAAAAGAGTGATTTTGATGATAAAGTTTTGATTTTTTTTCAGGAAAATCTTTATGGAAGATCAATTACACTTGCAGATAGGGAAATGGTAGAGGAGAAAGCTGATGAGATCCTTAATGAAGCTAAAGCTTCTGACGTGGCTTTTCTAGTTGTTGGTGATCCTTTTGGGTATTCTTCATTTTTTTGATATGCTTATTTATTTGGACAATGAAGACCCTTTTGGATATTTGACTTTTAGTTGGTGTCAATTTTTTATCTTGGTTATGGTAGAAGGTTAGTAGTTAGGCGAGAGTTGTCTCGCGGGTTAGGTTTGGGGTAGTATGGCGCCTGTATCTGTTTCCCCTTTGGTATCAGCAGAATTAGCAATTTTTGCGTAGTTTCTTGTCTTGCTGTTTACGTTCCTACCCCTTTGTGTCTTGTGTTATGGTTATCACATGACTTTGTTGCTGTTACTTTGTCCATTCTCTATATGCTATGTGATGCTTCCTCCAATACATGTTTTATTTCTTTCCTTTTGTATGTTCTTTGATTTGTATTACTTGAGCCGGGGGGGTTCTTTGGGATACAGTCTCTCTACTTCCGTAAGATAGGGATAAGGTATGCGTACACCTACTCTCCCCAGTCTTAGGTCAGTTCATGTAGCTTTGTTCAATCTTGTTTCACTTGGTAGTGGTTAATTTGGCAAAGAAGTAGATAGTATGCATGATTGTACCTATTCTGAAGTGAACATTCACCTAGATTCTCTAAAATTGGGAACAATAATTGGTTGCTTCTTTAAGTTTCGATAATGTGCCAGCAAATCATTGAACTTTGTTACAAAGCACCAAGTAAATTATCAGTAATTATTTTTCTAAGGTAGGAGGAGTTCTTGGAATAAGACCTTTGTATTGTTTAAAAACTATGTTAATGCATTTCTCTTTCAATATTAGTTATGCCTTCTATTTGGAACTTTGATTGACAGTTGAAATCGCTTATAAGAGAAATCACGTAAATGTTATCGCTTATAAAGGGATGACTTGTGGAAGTTCTCGAAAATGATGAACTTTGTTGATTTATGTTAGCAAAGGCTTAATTGGGTAATCTTCCTTAGGAGGAGAATATCTTCAACTGTTTTGTTTTGTTTATGGATTTAATAAAGAAGTAAAATACAAAGATGGTTCTTTTCATGTTGACACATAGATGTTCTTTCACTTATCTACTTCCTTTCCTCTCCATCATATGTCAATATTCACTACAGAGCCACAACCCACACTGATATTGTCGTCCGTGCGAAGAAGTTGGGTGTGGATGTAAAGGTGATACACAATGCATCTGTGATGAATGCTGTTGGAGTGTGTGGCTTACAGCTCTACCATTATGGAGAGACAGTGTCCATACCGTTCTTCACTGAGACCTGGAGGCCGGATAGTTTCTATGAGAAGATTAGAGAAAACCGAAAGCTTGGACTACACACACTCTGCTTGTTAGGTAAGTGGCTATTTAACTACTTTATTTGTTCTTATATTTGTGGTGTCCGGGGCAACTTCTGTCACCTGTGACTAAACAACTGAGAAGCCTATTCTGTTCAGTAGCACGTGTTATCAGGATAATCTTGCCTGTCAAGGTTAGCACATGTATAGTTGGCATAACATTCTGTTACTCCTATGTTACTGCAGTGATAATACTGTAGGAGAGGTTCTGTGGAAAATAGCTTGACGCAAGGATGATAAAAAGCTTAACGACTCTCATTCTTGTTACTTCCTCAACCGATATACCATCCCCTTAGTGATTGTTATTTGGCTACATCATGAGTTATGTGTTATCATATATATTTCATATATATATGACTAAAAATTTTCAGTTGCCAGTTTTGCCTCTTTTACCAATCAAAACACTTCAGTTGACGGTCTATCATCTTTTGCTTTTAAGTGGAATATTTTCACCGTGCATACTTCTGGACTAGTTTCCAGAGGATTCATTCTCAACCATTAAACACCATTGTAGTGCTAACAAGGATATACGACATGAAATTAGATGTTTCTAGTTAAGTTTATGTATTACTGGTGACTTGTGAGGTTACAGAAGTACTTGGTCGATCTTTTATTGCCTTACTTTTTGTGCAGTCTTCTTCATTTAATTGCATCTTCATCTTCTGATTTGCAGATATACGAGTAAAAGAACCAACCATCGAGTCTCTTTGCAGGTTAGACATCAATGTTGTTTCCATTTATTCTTAGACGAATTACTTGAAGTAGTATGTGACCCTGATTTTATTCTCAGAGGAAAGAAGCAGTATGAACCTCCCAGATTTATGACAGTTAACACAGCAATCGAGCAGCTCTTAGAGGTTGAAGAAGCCCGTGGAGAATTTGGTATGTTCACGAATTCATGCTTTTGCTTTACAAAATGGTGGGGGTGGGGCGGGTGACTATTAATAATCTAATTACCTTAGTTTATCCAAGTTTTCGTTTTCAGCTATGTTGCTCGGACTCTCCAATATTGTTGTCGCACCCGTGTCGGATCCTCCGCAAAAGCACTACTCTTAGAGTATCTGACATGCACCTGTCGATATTTTTGAAGAGTCTGAGCAACATAGGTTTTCAATAATTCAGTGTGATCAAGATGTGATTTACTTAATACAGATTTTGAAAACCTGTCCTTGTGACTTTGTGCTTAATTTGACATAAATCTCATTTACAGTTCAAGCATTCTCTCTTCTTTAGCGAAAAAAGGAATCCGTACTGCTTGTGTAAATTTTTGCCAAACATGCCAGTACAACATCCATATGATAATTTCCCTTGACACGAGACATGACTAAGAGAGGTTGCAAGTCATTTTCCTGCTTTTATGAGCTCAATCTGAAGCGAACTAGTATGATAATGGATATGGTTTAGATATGCCTCTAACCTACGCCTTATTTACAATCATGACATACCTCTTGCGTATAATTGACATCTGGTTTTGTTTTAGCCCCGGCTTTGTGGCATTAATAGTTATAAAGAACGTTGTTTGACATTTACAGTGACTAACGTTTCATTTTGCTTCACGTTTTCAAAATTACAGTGTACGGTGAAAATACAATTTGTGTTGGTTTTGCACGGCTGGGGAGTGAAGACCAAAAGGTGGTTGCTGGTTCAATGAAGCAACTTCTAACAGTCGACTTTGGGGCGCCATTGCATTGCTTAGTCATAGTTGGCAAAACACACCCTGTTGAAGAAGAAATGCTGGAATTTTATGGGCTTTAGAAAACTTAATCACAGGATTGCAATAGCAAATACTGTATTCATGTGTTGCCTTTTGTACCATTCCATTCTTTTTCGTGACTATTTATTTAGGCATTAAGATGACTATGATATATTTTTTGCTTTGTAAACTCTTCCCATCTTCAAGTGACTTGACATATTTTCAAGAATTCTTGGATTGTTGGTTATTTTTGTAATCTTTCACTAGTATTCTCAATACATTATATTAAATATTTTGGTTTGCAAGTGATTTACCTTTTTGCTTCATTGGTAACTCGAATCCCCAACCTTAAAATTGAAGGGGAGTTTTTTTTTCTTTATGTTCGAACCTACGATCTTAAGGTTGGAGGAACCTTATCTTATGATTCACGCTTAGCAACAGTGCTGATGAGTTAGGGAAGGTAAAATGTATTTTCTTCCAAGTTCCAACCAATAGAAAATTAAATGGAAAAATCTGGTTGATGAGGAACAATCAAATTTGGTTAAATGTTTCATTCATATTTTATATCATTTTTGAATTTTATTTTTTGATGTGAATTGCTAATATATGTCATAATTAACTCCTTTCAAGTAATATTCCCAATTTCCCATCAATGCTACCAGAACTTATCTGCATTAATTGATTACATCATGCAAGGAACTCTATTTATTGTAGTTGTTGGATGTATACCAATATTTAAGCAACAAAGACAATGACAGTTTACTGATAAATTGTTAAGTAACAAATAATATTATCGTCAAAGACCATAAAAATCATATATACTTTATACCAAATATACGTATAATATACATATTATTGTGAGTCAAGTTGAATTAGTAAGGAATTATGTGCGAATAGTGTATACACTTTATACTAAATATACCAATAATATACATATTGTTGTGAGTCAAGTTGAGTTAGTAAGGAATTATGTACGAGTAGTGATAAATAAGATTTGATTCCTATAAACAAAATGATTTTGGAAGATTTTTATATTTATTCTAAATTAGTATTTTCATTTCTATATTTCATCTCGATCTCTAAACATGGTCAAAACAAGTATATTAAATACATTTAATTTTACATATTACTGAATCGAAATTTCATGTCAGATAAATATATATCACATTATTGTTATTATTATTATTATTATTATTATTATTTCGTCTTAAAAGTGTTTGGATGAAACTCAATGAAGTACGTGACAATCACAAATCATTAATTTTTTTTATTTTTCATTTTTAAAACTTTAGTCCTTATTAAGAGGACAACTGTCAAGTGTCAAATTTTAAAGTATTATTTCTTTTTGTGGCCAACTGACACTACTAATGTTAAGTAGCTTTCGATGCACATGAAGTACTAAAATTACGATTTGCCCCAAAATACCCCCAACAAGGCAACAAAATTTTAATTTAATTGTGTTTAATAATAACCCAATCATTTGTTTCGAAGTTCTAAAAAAAGTACCCCAAGATTTCATAAGAAAAACTTTTTACTATAAAATTCAATATTGTTTTCCACCATTATGCTTAATAATAACTCAATATGAAGTTTGGACTAATTTAGGTTGCCATAGAGAATATTTATCAGAAATAAAGAACATTTGATTAAAAATGATTTTATTTTTAAAATTTAAATTTATAATAGATAATGTTAGAAATAAAGAAGTTTTTGATAATTATTTAGTTTTGTATTTAATTCAAAAGCAATTAATATTTTGTTGATTCTAGAGAAATGAATGATGTTTTTATCTTTCGCAAAAATGTCTCGTCAGTTTAGAATGCTACATGCTCTAATTATTTTGAACAATAATATTGATATAATTTCATTTTATTTATTTTATTTTATTTACTTTAGAATAGATATGAATAATAGACTTCTTATTCAAGATCAAACACTAAAATGTTCTTTTTATTATTTTCAAAACTCAAGCATGATTGACGGGAAATCACAAATAATCGAGTCAACCAATTACGAAATCTATAATTTAAGTCAAAGATCACGTATTTATCATACGAACCAAAAATAAAGGGGGCAAAATAATTTCAATGAATCTATCGATTTGATACCCTCCTTATATTTCTACTATCCAAACTTGGTCAAATGAATTTTCATTACATTTTCAAAGTTTGTTGGTTAAGATTTTCCTAAAACCAAAGTCAATTATTTTCCTCCCTAAAATCTCTCTCAAAAAAAGAAAAAAGAAAAAAAAACAATGGCATAATCGTCATTATTCCAAATTGTGAAGAAAAACATCTTGAATCTGAAGACAAAAAAAAAATCATCATCTTCATAAGAATATTGTCGGTGCCCTGTTCTATCCCTCAACTACCTCAAATCTCTCTTCTTTTAATTTAACCATTTTCATTTTCCACCCTAAATTTTCTCCATTATTTTCTTCATTCTCTCCAATCTTTTTCTTCTTTTGTGTTCTGGTTTACATTATTATTTCCACCTGCATTGCATATTAAAAGAACAAGTTTTTCAGCCATATAATCCCGCATTGTGTGTGCGGGATCATTAAATCAGGTTTTAAAACTTACCCTTTTTCTCATTTTCTTCATATAATTGATATTTGGTTGAAAAGATCAAATTTTTATGAGATCTGAATGATAAAGATTGAATTTTTATGGTTTCTTGATGATAATAGTGCAGGTAAATTTGTTGAGGTGAATAAGGATGGGAGAGAAATCAAAAAAAGGGGGTTGGTGTGGATGGATTATAGCTTTGGTAGTGGTTGCTGCGGCTGCTGGAGCCATTGTGGTACTTTTTATGAAGAAGCATAATGGTTCTGGCTCAGATGCTGCTTCTGGTGCTTCTGAAAAGAAATATGGAGATGCTCTGAAAATTGCAATGCAGTTCTTTGATGTCCAAAAATGTAAAGTTTCTTGTGATATTTTGAAGTTGGGTTTTGTGTTTTGTGATGTTTTGTGCTTGTTATTTAGATTACCCTGTTGAAAGATTTTCATTTTTTATAGATGCAGCTTACTAGTTTGATATAGTACTGAAGAGGAGTAAATTTTTAGTTCTTTCCATTTTTTAAAAATACATTTTGTTGTGGTGTTTGTTGTTTTTTCCATAATGTTTGTTATGCTTTCTATAGTATTTTGTCATGATTTCATTTGCTTTAGTTGTTTCTTTTTCAATGTGCTTTGATATGTTTTCCTTGAGCTGAGGATTTATTGGAAACAAAATCTTTACCTCCCAGGATTACATTGCGAATGTTGTTGTTGTACATTTTGCTTCTTATACTGTTAATTATGTCCAAGATTTATGTTGTGTCATAATGGTTTGGACATTTCATATGGATGTTGCACTTCATAATGTCTTGAATGTTCATTCCGCTATTTGCTAAAGATTTTATATTTATGTTGTTGGTGGCTAAACTCTTAGTTTTAAGTGGCACTTCAATTTTTCTACTATTAAAGTCAGTAAGATGATGGATCGTCGCTGATGCCCTGTGAGGCTAAGTTGCTCGGACTCTCGAAATTGTTGCCGCACCCGTGTTGGATCCTCCAAAAATGCACTACTTTGGAGGATCCGACATGCGCCCGTCGACACTTTTGAAGAGTCCGAGCAGCATAGCGGTGAGGTATTGATGCTTCTGTAGAAGGATTAAGTTTACCTATGGGATGAGCGAGATTAATGAACTTATTAGCTTTCTAAACTCTCTGTGTCCTGAAATGTACCCTATAGGATGAGTGAGATTAGGGAACTTATTAGCTTATTAGCTGTCTAAACTCTGTCTCCTCATAATGCTGAACAAGGTTAGATGTGCTGGAATCATTACCTTGTCTGCTTCAAATGTTAGACAAGGTCTCATGGTCATGATATCATGGATTTAGTGTATTGTTATCAAACTCGGCAAAGCTCTTTTCAAAAAACAAAAAAGATCATTGAAAAACTTAACCATTATCTTAAGTTACTTAAAATATCATGACTTCATGTCTTCATCAGAGTTATTGGAGAATGCTGGAAGGTAGTTCACCATAGAAAGTGAAGACATTGCTTGTTGTAACTTGTTTTCTTGGAAACTTTTCTAGTTTTGTTCTTTTGAATATATCTGTTGGGCTCATTTTCATAAGGGTAAAATCTCATAATGTTTCAGCTGGGAAATTGGTAAATAATAAGATATCATGGAGAGGTGATTCAGCCGTCAAAGATGGAAGTCAAGAAAAGTTAGACCTCAGTCAAGGAATGTATGATGCTGGTGACCACATGAAATTTAATTTCCCAATGGCTTACACTGCCACTGTGTTGTCATGGGCCATCCTTGAGTATGGTAATCAGATGAAGGGTGTGGGCCAGTTGGAACCTGCTCAAGACTCACTCAAATGGATTACGGACTATCTTATCAATTGTCATCCAAAAGATGATGTTCTTTATATTCAGGTTTGACTCAATTTTCTCTTTCTAGTATGTATTTCGTGCTGCTGCTGCATTCAAGCCTTATAAGCTTCCTTTATCCTTCCTTCCCTCTTTATACTACAAATTTGTTTGACGCATGCTTTTATTGTTTTAATAGCTTGCTGGAATGTGGAACTTGGGTCTTACTTTAGGAACAGTGCTGATATTTAGAGACCTCCATTGTGAAACTTCTTGCTCTTAACAGAAATTATTCACTTGAATTCTGGTTAAAGTGAAAACAAGGAAATTGACCGAGTGTTAGGTCACAGAGCAAAAGCAAGTTTGCATAGTGGATTTAGTAAAAGAGTTCATGTAGTATTTTACTACAATTTTCATGGTGTCATGTTTTTTGCCTTGTATTTAGTGTTTAAAGCTAAGGGCTTACACCATTTAATACAAGTGATTTGATAAGATGTCGATATGTATTTTTAATGTGAAAAGAAAGATGTCTAAGCTCCAGTTCATCTCATCATGGCATCTCCATTTCTTGTCAATATCATATAGGAGAAATTGAGTTTGCATCAAGTGGTCTGGTTCAGATTATATTTGACTTTTTTAATTGTTCAACAATGCTTTTCTCAGTTTTTGAATGTGAATCATTGTGATGCTTCTTTTGATCAAATGTGTCTTAGTGTTTGTTTCACAAGCTTGACTCTTTGGCAGGTGGGTGATGCTGATGCTGACCATAAATGTTGGGACAGACCCGAGGACATGACTGAGGCAAGGCCTCTAATTCAGATAAATGCTTCTACCCCTGGAACAGAAGTTGCAGCTGAAACTGCTGCAGCTATGGCAGCAGCATCCCTGGTCTTCAAGTCGAAGAACTCAGCATACTCAAGTAACCTGCTTAAGCATGCTAAACAGTTGTTTACTTTTGCTGACAAACATAGAGGTACCTACAGCGAAAATATTCCTGAAGTCGCAACATATTACAATTCAACTGGATATGGAGATGAGCTCTTGTGGGCAGCAAGTTGGCTATATCATGCAACTGGGGATCAAATATATTTTGATTACGCGACTGGGAAAAATGCAGATTCTTTTGGTAATTTTGGAAATCCAACTTGGTTTAGCTGGGATAACAAACTAGCTGGTACTCAGGTATTTTTACTTTGCTTATGAGATGCTTGACTGCTACTGTTATTAGGTTACTAGCTTACTCATGTCTGTATGCTTCCCAATAATTGATTTACGAGCAACTATATCTGCCAATCCAGCTGTTTGAAAGTCCGAGAGGAACTATAGAAAGTTATTAAATGGACCAATTTTATCTTGGTATACTTAAGTGTGTCTATTGGATGTGAATTTCTCATTTTGTTTTTGATGTTTCACAAGAAAACTATTCAAAGCAAACAGCTTAATTAAGTCAATTACTGCCTTTTTCATTCTCAAAAAAAGGAAGTCAATGGCTGCTTTTATTGCAGGTTCTTTTGTCCCGGGTCAGCTTCTTTAATTCGAAAGTCTCAAACTCAGACACACTTCAACAGTACAAAAAGACTGCAGAAGCTGTCATGTGTGGTCTCTTACCAAAATCTCCAACAGCTACATCCAGCAGAACTGATAGTAATGACCCATCTAAGCTTCTTTTTATAAGCTCTATTTGTGTTCATGTTTTCTCCCCTATCAAACATTTTTCTATGAGTATTGAGCAGATATTGCATTTTTATTTTAAGACATATTATAAACTAACTTACACTGGAAGTGTCTCATTAAGATTAGGGAGAAATCCTCTTTACTTTCTTAAACTCCATGCAAAGTCAAAACCAAATAAACAAATTGAAGCGGAGGGGGTAACTGCTACGATCTTGTTTTATATTGTTCTTCTAGGACCTTTGTTTTTTGTTGATTAAGTAATACTACTATTAGGATCTTATTCATCCATAGTTCATCAGTTTTCCTTATGAGCGGGGGAAGGAAAGGATCACTTCTTTTTCACGTTAAGAAATCAACAATGCTTTTGTATTTTACAGATTGAACCTATGTTTTTTTCCTATTTCACTCTCTGTAATGGCTCGTGATATAGAAGACAAATGTTAAAGTGATGATGAAACATAAAACGAGCAAAGATGTCTGAGTAGTAAATAGGAAAAGCTGAAAATCTGCCCCTATCCAGAACTAAATTCAATGAAGTAGAGACAGAAACAACTGGTACTTAGTCTTTGTTATTCATTTTAAGCAAATGCTAATGCAGGTGGTTTGATATGGATAACTGAATGGAACGCGTTGCAGCATCCTGTAGCCTCTGCCTTCTTAGCTGTGCTGTACAGTGATTATATGCTCACTTCCAAGACTGATAAAATGACTTGTGATGGTAATGAGTATACACCATCTGATCTCAGAAAGTTCGCCATGTCCCAGGTGGGCTTCTTGTCTTTCTAATTGCGTAGAATATATTTGTTGGATATTTAATCTTATGTTTGTTTATCAATAAGCTTACAACAACAGCTATATGAACCTATGTTGCTCGGACTCTTTAAAAATGTCATCAAGTACATGTCGGATCATTTAAAAGTAATGCATTTTTGAAGGATCCGACACGGGTGCGGCAACACTTTTGGAGAGTCCGAGCAAATCCTTACTCGTGTTACTTCATTCAAGTTCATTTTAGTCCAATATTATGAAAAATAGATCTTAAAATAAAAAGAAAAGTACTAGAGTTCTATATTTACTATTGGTATGTACATTTCTGAAATGACTAATAGATCATTTTGCTCCACTCCGCCTTATATTTTGCTAGGTCTGTTTTAGATTTTAGTAGCTGACAATTTTGCAAATGTATCCGACCTTTTCTAGGCCAATTATGTATTGGGCGACAATCCAGCAAAGATGAGTTATCTCGTAGGCTATGGGGACAAATATCCGCAGTATGTTCACCACAGAGGGGCTTCCATTCCTGCAGACGCCAATACTAATTGCAAAGAAGGTTGGAAGTATCTAGACTCAACTGAACCAAATCCTAACGTTGCAACTGGAGCTCTCGTTGGTGGTCCATTTCTTAATGAGACATATATCGATTCAAGGAACAACTCGATTCAAGGAGAGCCAACCACATACAATAGTGCTGTGGTTGTTGCCCTTCTTTCTGGTTTGGTTTCCACTTCCTCAGTGGTTCAATCTTTCACCTGAGCTGGATACCATCTCACGTTGTACGTCTCTTATCATACGTAGATGCATACATATTTTTTTATTTCTTGTAGCTCCTTGAACCCATAAAGGTTGCTTTATATATATATGTGTATGTTAGTGTATCACATCAACTGTTCTTGTGTACTTATATCAAATATATGTGCTGAACAGGGATAAGAGTTTTTGTAGTACTACTTTGCTCAAAATCATTATGCAAATTATCTCGTGTTGTGGCCATGAAGGTCTCTTATTCCATAATTGTTGTGTCTGAGCCAGTTTGTGTGCACCTGGACTAACTAGTCCTCTAGCTTTATTTCGATTTGAAAGAACAAAGAACCGGTCTCGGACACCACTTTGCTTTTTGCTATATAATCTGTTAAATCTTGTCTTGTTGTCTTGTGAAAACACATTCTCCATCCAAAACATCATATGGAAACATGATTTTAGTTTTCATGGAAGTTATCAAGATGTTAGTTGTCCAATTCCTCCATCTGATGTGAAAGAGACCAAAGCCAAACATAGTACATAGGTGTCATTCCACTATGAAGCTAAGGTAATCCCAAAATATGAACATGATTGAACAAAAAGAACACTTTTTTAATGTTGGGCTTCAATCAGTATACCAACTAAGTTAGCAAAATGGATTAACTGTTTTTTCTTGTACCCTTATCTTGTTTCTGATTTTGGTGCACTTAACATTATGCATATGTTAAAAAAGTTGAAAGATGGAACACTATCTCATGTTGTGTTATCTCGTAAGTCTTTTTCGATGCAACGGTTTATCTGAACTCATAAAATTTTAATATATATATATATGAAAGTTGAGGAGAGTGAAATAGCAAGTAGGAGAGAATACAAGGGCCCAAATTAATATACATCAAATATACATTATTCCACCTAAATTTGTATATACATGTTGGCCATATGCAAGAGAACAACTTTGGGAGGAACTATTTATAGACTTAGCCCCACTATCCTCAACTTTCCAATAATTTTTTTACACTTTGATTTCTACTTTTCATAGTGGACTTTGAAAATCCCTCTTCTAGTATTTTTCTTATAAAAAAAGAAAGTCCAAAATTAACTTGTTTCTTTTATGTATTATGTAAATAAAAATATTCTTACCTACAATCATATAAGGTCCTTGCCTAAGTTTTTGGACCTTGATGTAACATTACTTTTTCCTCATAAATCATGTGGTATGTGTCTCTCTCAAAATCTCATATTTAATAAAAGAAAAATATAATCGTATTCAAGTATAACGACAAAATCTGATATTATAATAAAAAGGTTCATATAACATTTCAGAATATCCCAAACTTGAAATTTAAACTTCCGATCCAAACCATTTTTTAATCGATTCCCGCTATACTAAAGTTTTTCATTTGTCAAGACAATTCAACCAAAAAAACAAACTTTTTTCTTTATTGCTCGTGTAGTTTTTCGATGAAGAAAATTTAATAATCAAACACCTTCCTACCAAATGAAAGTAACAAGAATTTGTTCCATAATATATTAATATTCATTTCATAAAATAAGATTACACGTTTTACATTAGAGTAAACACAATTAACTATAGAATAATAATGTACTTAACAAACAAACATATACAGACAGAAAAAAAGAAAAACAATTACTTGTACTACATCAACTTTTTCATGTTTTAATTAGGCATTTGATTAGCCTAATGGACAAAAATGAATCAACACTAAACAAATTAATTACGTAATATATTTTTTTCCCCTTAAAACTAATTATAAACAGCAAGTAAAAAGTGCTGCAAAGCTACTAATTATATATTAATTAATTCTCTGAAGCTTTTTCCCATCAACATCTTAAGTCATAATTGTTGAATTTAAGTCTTCAAAGAAATTTACTACATTTTTCTCTATAAATATATTAAATCTACCCATCATTTGAATATTTAACGAGCAATTTCCAATTTTGTTGTTGTGTAGCCAAGTTGTTGCTCCATTTCCCAACTCAATTTTGGTGCCACCCCATTATGCTTTGGTACATAATCCTATAAATAAAAACCATTCAACGTGTTAAACTCGAGATATTAAAAGATGCTAATTCAAGATTTTAAATTAGTGAACCACCATATGTATGCAATGAATCATGAATAGTAAATTCGAGATGTTACTTTCAAAATTTTAAATTAGTAAGATGCACAGTATCATCATACGAACATGATGAATCATGAATTGTAAGCTCAAAATCCTAAGAGGCGCTAATTCAATATTTTACCAGATTTTAAGTCGATAGATGCATGATATGAATCACGAGTTCAAGATTTTAAGTCAGTAAATGCGTAATATCGTGCCGATGAATGATGAGTTGTACCTCAAGCTTAGACATGAGTTCTTGGGCAGTTGGGGCAGAAATAATGATGTGACGGGCAGAGGGTGTGACAAAGCCTTCATCAACAGCTTTGTCTATAAATGATAATAATGAATTATAGTAGCCATCTACATTAAGTAAACCTACCTGCATATTACGTAAAACACACGTTAAATTAGTTATCTTAAATTACATTAATTATTAATTGTTGACATTAGAGAACAATTCTTATGGTCCTACTTTAATTAAAAACGAAATTTCTCTGAATCAAATCTATATTATCTGTCTTTTAAAGTTTGCGATCAGACACAGTGATTTACTAGTTAATACGCGCTTATTAATTAGACAAAAGCAAAATAGTGGGTATATCATTAGTCATTAGTGATTAAACCTAATTTGTCATTAAATAAAATAAAAACAAATGAGTAAAAGACAAGTAATCGTACTGGTTTATCATGAATGCCTAGTTGAGCCCAAGTGATGACTTCTAGGAGTTCTTCCAATGTCCCATAGCCACCTTCCAAAAATTAATAAATCGATTAGCTGTCTCTCAATTAGCGATTGATTAAAAATTAATAAAATTTAGTGTTGTAATTAAGGAAATTCACAATTAATAAGCGTAAACTGAACTAGATAAACTCTATAAAATGAATTATCACCTGCTCAGCTAGCTCGATCTATTTTACGCTATTATTGACTAAGCATGTATTTGACTATTTCAATACTTGTGACATAGTTTGGGTTGTCAACTTACCTCATTGATTGATACATGTGACAACATCTAAAAGGCTATGATGTAATAACTTTTTTAAAATAAAGATTTATAAAAGAATAAAAATATTTTTAGTAAAATTATTAAATTAATAAATTAATTTACCTGGTAAGGCTATGAATGCATCAGCTTGTCTTGCCATTTCTGCTTTTCTTTGATGCATCCCAGACACTGCTCTTACTTCTCCAACACTTTCTCCAGTAATCTATATATTTAAAAAATATATATCATAAAAAACAGAGTTAAAAAAATAAAATCGAATCACTTTGTGAAAGAATCTAGTCTTTAGAGTCGTTAAAATAGGCTTATCCAGCTTACAAATTGAGTGTCGAGATGAACTAAATCAGTCTATTTTAACGACTTTATTTAATTTGACTTATAAGTTATCGTATATTATCACAGATTAAATTGACTAGTATATAGTTGACTGCGATAAAACTGAAGTACAAAAGTATTTATACCTAGATGCATTATTAATATATCCAAATATACATACTAGTCACAATTAATTTGAGAACATAATTATCTATAGAAAAATGTTTGTTATTATTATTAAAGGTAAAAAAAAATAATTACCTCTCTTGGCATAAGAGTTTTAGGAATCACCCTGTCAAGTGGGAAAAAGAAATTAAAAAATGAGTTTTACATTAATGGAGAAGATTTTATTTTATTTTTAAAACAAATTGTCAATTTTTTTTTAGAAAAAAAATAAACAGGTACCCTAACACGTGGCGGCCACCATTAAAAACTGATTGAGAAACTAGGCCCATCAAGCCCACACTGCCACCTCCATAAACCAAGTCGATGTTCCTTTCAACCTGCCAAATAATATAATATATAGTTTTAAAACTTCTAATTATGACAAGTGTTTTTTTGAAATATATTTTTAATTAGGAAAAAACATTGCTTGTTTTAATTGCTTACTCCATTATAGTCAACGTGAACCCCATTTAATTAACTAAAAAAAAAATTACTCAAGTTAATCTTACTCATCACCTATTATAATTTTGTAACATTAAATTAATTAATCCAACGTGAATTACAATTTTTTATGTAATTAATTCCATTTATTTTGTGTTATAATCAATAGTATAATTGAAAAAAACAAAACAAAAGAATTATTATCAGGTGATTTCTTTTCATTTGTGTTATCTGATCGATTAAATAAAAAAAATTGCGTGATTTGAGGACAATAAGTTTAAATTTATTTTCATGCAATTGTAACTCGTATGAAAAATGAAAAAAATGAATTTAAAATTTAAAGTATATGAATTTCAGTAATTTATGATATGTATGCATAATTCAGTTGAACTCGTAGAATCCGTACCAGTTGATTGCCAAGTTGAATAGCAGCAAGTTGATAACTTGGCTTTTTGCCTGGACTGCTTCCACAAAAAACACATATGCGTTTGAATCTTGATGTTTTAGTGGTCTGAATTTGTGTCTGGTGATTGTTTTCCATTATTTACGTGACGTAAA
Source organism: Solanum pennellii (assembly GCF_001406875.1). Lineage (NCBI taxonomy): Eukaryota > Viridiplantae > Streptophyta > Magnoliopsida > Solanales > Solanaceae > Solanum > Solanum pennellii. Next base: position 75,962,646 of record NC_028640.1, on the reverse strand, counting down.
TCGTACTAAGCAAATTCGATGCGATGAGTTCGATAGAAAAAGGGAGAGGGGAACAGAAGGAATTTTTTTTAGAGAAAAAAAGAGAGTTTGAGTCAGCAAATAATCTTTGAAATTGAAGAAGCAGAAGAGGCAAAGAGGGGAATGTTGATGTGAGAAGAAAATGCTATTATTGGTCCTTTTTATATACACTTTCCGCCTATACTTTTTTATCTTTTTTTACTTACCCCATGTTTTTGGAATTTGGGTATCTATTATTCTTTATAATTAACAAAAAAAGAAAAAGCAAAAAAAGAAGATACTAGTTATTTCAGAGTCAAGATTTTAAAATTTTAAATGATAAATTATTGTTACTTTTCGGATACATATCGAGTATATAAAAAATATATAAATTTTACTAAGTAAATTTAATGTGATGAGTTCGAGTGAGAAAGATACCAAATGAGACATTCCTTAGCACTTTTTTGATATAGCATTAAGACAACTTAAATTTGATTTGAGTCATGATCTTTCTAATTGAATACCTCTGTTATACAACTCAATTACTCCTTCGATCAATCATAAATTTTTTACTAATTTGATTCTAGATAAATTTATTTATGTCTACTGAACACATAGTTCAAATAGTAACTTTGCCTCTAAAAAGAATCACAATTTGGATATTAAATCTCTAATGAATTTGTACAACTTCCTCTAAAATAAATCATCTTGGAATAGATAAAAAGGCAATATAATTAGAAGTTTATATTTCAAAAAATAAATAAATGAAATTACTATAGATAAATTGGATTTTTTTTAAAAAAAAAAAAATTGTCACTTTCAACTTAAAGGCAAAGAAGGTGGAAGGAAATTCAAGGTTGTGTGGTGAAGAGGGTCCACCTATGGGCTATGGCCATGGTGAAGTAACAAGTTTTATTCTTTTGATTTATTTCGAATAAAAATTTATATCGTCAATTAAATATGATATAAATTTTATATTAATTTTTATTTTAAAATATTTCAACTTATTCTATTTAAGAAGTAATATTTGATTCTAATATCAAAAATATTAAAGATAATCAATACTAAATATTTTTAAAAAATCTTGTAAAATAATAATAATAATAATAATAATAAAAAATACAAGCACAGGGAAGAGTCGTAGAGAATGAATTTTCGTGAAATTAGGAACCATGCTGTCTCTTTTATTATTTTTGTCTGTTTGCGTATTGTATTATTTTTTTTTATAAAATAAGATGTTTATATATTTTACGTATTTATTCTCATCCATATATAATTGAATTGTGTACGGGCTTTTTTTCCTTAACTAAGCTTTGTAGAATTGGTCATTAATATTGAAAGCAATTTCTTTTTTTTTTTTTTTGAAACTATTTGAAAGCAATTGATGATAAGTAGTAACCTTAAATTTAATTATTTTCCCCCACTTGAGCACCGACTTGTATAAATTTTCCATTTAATGTAAATTCATCACCCATAATAATTCAATCACCTCTTAGCAGCTTGACGTTACATTTTTTAAATAGCAAAAATCCAGTAATTGAAAGTATCACTAACTCACGCATCCTTTGCAAATGGAGGAGTCAAAACTTTAACTATGTGCAATGTGCTTGTTGAAGAATGAATCGAACGACTCACTGATAATGACTTAATTACCAGAATTCACCAGAGGTCATAACAAAAGTGAATCTTTATATAAAAAAAAAGTGTATAAAACTTTTCAACTAGACAATACGCTCTCAAACTAGAATCTAGTGATCACACTATATTATCAAGTTTATACCAAGGCATATTTTCCTTTTAAAAGTTATATGATTAGAGAATATAAGATTCCAATATACAAGAAAAATTTACTCATTTTATATCAATTTAAACTTTCTATTATATAAAAGTCTTAAAAGATATTTCACCACAAAAGAATTTTTATTCGCTTAATAATAGTGAAGTCTAATGAATGCTGAAATATTTAAGTGTTATTAACGTTTTATTTTGTGAACTCAATATTTCACTTTCAGATAAGAATCACATATATGAATAAATTTTTTTTTATTATTATTTGTTTTTTCTGTTACTTTCTTTACATCTCTAATAATTTTATATTATAATTATCCAAGACATTCCACGGAAAGAATTTTTCCATCGAATGTTTCTTTTCCACATTTTGTACACATGAAATAAGAAAGTAGCATGATAAATTTGAAGTCAACAAAAATGTAACAATTTTAGAAAAAAATAATAATTTTAGAAGCCCACTAACATCAAAAAGATAAACCACATACATGTATTAGAATAAAAAAGTAGAAAGAATTTATAACTATTTTGAAATTTATGTGTAAACACGTTTTAATTAATTTGAATTGATTTCACAATTTGGAATTAAAATGGAATGAAGAAAAATTAAAGACAAAAAGCAAAAGTTGAGACTTCTTTTTCTTTTTATTTTGCCTAAAAGACTAACGGTCGCAGAGAATTAGTATGAAATGGGCCAGGAAAAAGTGGGCCCTTTTTGCATTGAGTAGCGTCAATATGTTTTTTTCGTTTCAATTTATGATATATAGTTTAATATCAATTTTTTTTTTAAAAAAAAAAGACTTTATAAATTTTTTTTTAAAAAAATGATTTTATAAATTTGTAATCTAAAATAAGTTTAATATATTTGTTTGTTTATAGATCATCTTGTTAAGGATAAAAGGGCTAGTAAAATTAAATTATTATCAAATATAAAATATGTCATTCTTTTGAAAAATGATTGAAAAGAAGTGTGTTAATTAAATCATTTTATTAAAAATAAAATAATATTTAATTTTCACCTCACAAATTGATGAACTACATTTTTGGTCTCTACTTCTCGTTTAATATTAGGGATAATGTACAAATATCTCCTTAACCTATGCCCGAAATCTCAGAGACACACTTACACTATACTAAAGTCTTTTTACCTCCTGAACTTATTTTACTAATAATTTTCTATCTCTTTTCGTCCTACGTGACACTAACTTGAAAAAAAAAAGTCAATCAACATTGGGCCCACAAGATAGTGCTACGTAGATCGAAAAGGGGTAGAAATTATTAATAAAATAAAACACCTTAGTATAGTATAAGTGTGTCTCTGAGATTTCGAACATAGATTGAAGGGATACTTGTGCATTATCCTTAATATTATGAGCTAAACTATCCTTAACTATGACCTAATTTCATTAGTAAACGTGTTCTTTAGCCTTATCTAACATAAGTTTTTTAGTATTTACTTCATAAGACATGTATAGTAAAAAGTTACTTTCGATAAAAATCGAGATAACTAAAAGATATTTTATTAGTTCAGAAATTGAATTTGTGTCTCATTGAGCATAATTTATGCCTTTGCAAATTTATGTGTGGTTAATGTTGTCTTGCAATTTTCTTATTTTTGGTCTTGTGACACATAATTTATGGATCATATAAACTCCTCGAAAAATAATATTCTGAAATTAAACTTATATCGACATTACATTCTTTTGACGGTGCCGTACAAAAGTCAAGTATTAGTGAGTAGTCCTTTTAAATTGGGCCAGTACAGCCCCTTTCATCTATAGTAACTATCCAGCAATGCATTAAAAAGCCCTTTCAACCACATACTTTCATTTAACACTTTTTTATTAATTTATTTTTTTAAAAAAATCTTTTTTTGTTTTTGGATATATCTTCTCCTAGTTGCATTTCATTATATTATTAAAAACAGGGAAAAAATCATCAAAACCAAACATGTGTCTGCATGTTATAGTTGATGATGTGTTCCAACTTATACAGTAGTATTCAATGAAAAAAGGTAATTCAAAGAAGTAGTCAAAGAAATAATGGTTTAGCACTAGCAAAATCAAAATTTTTATTAAATATTCAATGTATGAAAAAATAAAAAGATTAAAGCAGACGCAATATCTATTTTATATAATTAATAAGTACTTCAAATCATACAACTAACGTAGTTTTTTGTTAAACGGTATGAATCTTATTAGCTTCGCTCTTGATAATAATGTATAACTAGTCGAGATTATGATTTACGATAGAGAGGTCATTGTTAATAATATGAAGAGTACAATGAAACTTGAGGTGCGTTTTGAAAAAAGAAAGACTTTAATTTGTATGATAATAATGTATAACTAGTCGAGATTATGATTTACGATAGAAAGGTCAATGTTAATAATATGAAGAGTACAATGAAACTTGAGGTGCGTTTTGAAAAAAGAAAGACTTTAATTTGTATTATATCGCACACGAAAAGAAGAAAAATCGACTTATTTTATGTTGCATTTATTTTTCTTTGTATACTCGAAAGACTTTAATTTGTATTATATCGCGCACGACAAGGAAAAAAATCGACCTCGCATTTCATTTTTCTTTGTATAATCGATTTCCAATTCATTTTCTTCCTATTTAACAAGTCAATTAGAAGGATAATTATTTCCAAACTCTATGTATGATTTTCTGATAAACATTTATTTTAATTTCCAAGAAATTTCCAATGTCAAAAGTTTTATTTTGCTGGGCCTATATAAAGTCTCTTTCATATAAGTTATGGTCAATATTGTTTATTCATTCTTACGTCTCTATCCTTTCATTTATTTAATTTTCATTTCAAAGTTTAAAGATGAAAAAAAATAGGTTTGATATTATAAAGTCGTATGAAACATGGAATTATTAAGACACGTCCGTCAAAAATATAATAATAAATGTAATAATAATTGGAATACTTAATTAGAAAGCAAAAGGAAGATATATTTCACAAGTAATAGTCAATTAATCTCAATATTTTATAGAATATCAATTTCCAAGATATATGACATTTTATTATCACTGTCATTATCGACATATATTTTCAGAAAGCATAATAAATTATGAAAAGTATTGTGTAATTTCCTATAAGAGAATTTCACAACTTCATATACTCATTTATTTTGATATATTTTAAATGTTTACGTAAATTTTACTAAGAGAATTTAAAATATTAGCTTTATATAATATATATTTTCTAGTGATAAGAAGTAAGTGTAGATAGATAATTATTGTATGACTTTTATGTGACAAAATAAAGAATACTTACTTTTTCGGCTAATAGATTGATACTAATTAAATGATCACCCTGATATATAATAGAGTTTTATGGCTTCAAGGTAGAATTTTTTGTGCCATAAATGTGTGATTTGAAGCATGTAGTTATATATTATTGCTTGCAACAAGCTTTAAAATGACACAAAATAAATTTCCATTGCAAATAAGATATGAAGACAGAAAATAAATTATCATCATAAATAAGATACGAAGAAATACAATTTTATTTATCAAGATTATGAGTATAAATATGTTGATCTCTTGATTCTTCTCTCTTAGGTATTTTGCATCTCTTTATGAATATTTTATGAATTTATCGTAAAAAATTTTAAATGTAGATTTCGAGATGCCTTTTTCAGGGTATAGTGTCACCTTTGTATAGACATGAACCAGGGTTTTGAGGTTTAACCTCCACGAATCTTTATTGGAACTGAACACACCTTACAGAGTCCTAATTAGAATTGAACACGTCTTGTGAAGTCTCACAAAATTTCAATAAAATAACATTACTAATAGCAAAAAAATGTTCAAAAGACATAATTGACCATGTATCGCAGTGTTTGAATAGACACATATCAAAGTATATGAGCATCAAAAACTAAGTAATTCAACTCAAATTAAAGAATAATTTATATATATCTTAGTGGAAATGAGATCATGAGATCACATTAACATAGACTTTATGATAGAGGGATACTTTAGTTAAGTTTGATATTGTTTAGATTATTATTAGCAGGTTAATCAAATTCACATTTTATATCGATCCAAACTATATATCTACACTTCATTAAGACTAATACAAATTATGAGACACTTTATTGATTGCGTAGAATATCTATTTCTATCATTCCAAATCGATTCACACAATATTTTATTAAAAGTATTATTAAGATAATATTTTGAGGTATATAAATAATAGTATAGTTTATCGATAAAAAAATCATATGATATAATAAAAATAAAAAGAAGATAAGTGGGGTGATGAAATTGAGAATGATTGAAGTAGAAGTGGGACAGAGTTAGACTTGGGTTGCACGTGGATCAATCTTTGTCCCAAATTGCTCTTTTGCTATTTTGAACCTTTTCCACTTTGTATATAGCGATGTATCAACTAATAATTCAATTTTGAAAATGATAATTCACTATTACTCTTACTTTTTGGTAGTCACTTCAAAATAATAATCGTTTTTGTTAGGAGTATTTCATATTGAAGTTTTTCTATATGAATTTAAATTAATCGAGTTTAAGATAGCACCAAATACATAATGAATGAAAAACTTTTACTTATTAAACATAAGATGTGGTTGCATTGACATACGTAATTATTCTAACGAGTAAAAGCACTTCAAGTAATATCATAACCGAAAGGAAAAATACGTGAAATATATTGAATCAAAGCAGACAATACGTGTTATGAATTTGATTCGACAAAATAAGAAGAAATAGGTATGGAAAGAACCTAATTCTAATAATTGAGTGTGACATGTGTTGCATTTCCTCATATTTATTTAAACGATTATAATAAAAGACATTATATCTGAGTATATCGTATTATATAAGTAGTGAAGTAATATATTCTAGGGAAAGATTCTATCGATCTGTTTTGGATATATATTTGTATAAATCTTACTTAAGTTCGATTACTATTAGAGATAAAATGAAGTGTTTTATTGCTAGCTCCCTACAATTCTACAAATTATATATAAAAAATTTTTGATATTGTCACATACATCACTAAAACAACAAAATTAATTAATACACAATCAATCAATCAATTAGCAAAATAATTAATTTGTTCAACCTATATTTGTTAGTATAATGATTATAAATATGAATAATTCACCTTCTCATGTTACATAAGAATGACGATTGTTGGTTGCAAGAAAAGAGGCACGTACACACCAAGCTATAATATTATTACTTCCATTAATTAAAATTGTGGTTCGCGAGGAGGGTAAATCGATGATGAATTAACAGACTTTTAGATTGTCAAATTTTTTAAAATAAAATATATTTGATACATTTTAGGAGAAATATCATATTGAAACGAAATTATAAAATATAGCACATGTACCTTACGAGGTACACATTCTTTTGTGCTGAATAGTAGAATAACTCAAGAAATAAAATTGTGAGATATGTTTATCGAAATGGACAATGAATTTGATTAATTGTGACAAATATAGAAATCGTTCAATGTTTTGAATAACCAACAATATGATTTGAAATTAAAAGTTGGTTGATAATTATTGATAATACTTTTTTAATTTTGTTCTTTATTAATGTCGTGTTTTGTGTATGTATATATCTATCTAATATCACTCCCTTTTGCATCAAGTAATTTGACTAATTAATATAATTTTATTCTATGTTGATGATGTGGTTAGTAATAGAACACATTACACATCTCTTTAAACACAAAAGTGGAATTAATTCTTGTATTATTAATTTTATGGATTGGAATTAGGTAGAAGAATGAAGAACCTAACCACAAATGAGGAATCATACATTTGGATTTATTAAGTATCTTTTAAATTAATCAACAAATCAATTATTAAGGAATTTGTATGACTTTTTTTTAGTATATCTGATTTTTATATTTGCGATCATGTTTTGATTTCACCTTTTTTAACTGAAGATTCATTAAAAATCACTTTTTTATTTTATACAAATAAAAATAAAATTTGCATATATTACATCCTCCGCATATTTTACTGGTAATTAGATGTCATGCTATTATTTAAAGATTAAATTAGTCATATTCAGACCAAGTCCATTTATAAATGCACAATTGGATTAAGCCAAAGTATTTAATAAATTATAAAATACAAAGATCGCCGAATTATATGACTTAGTAAATGAAGATCCATGTGTAAGTTCACTCTTTATTAGAAACTGAATTTTTTTAAAAATAAAAAAATTGAAGTGCATCTACCAAGCACCATATATATTAAAACACAAAAATTATTACTTAAAACGTTTTTTTATAAAGATTAAGTAGGAGCAGTTATGGATTAATGTGGAAGCTAATATTTAACCTTTTTATATTTAAAAAAATAATCTTAACATAACATATTCAATTCAGTATAATTTTATAAATAGATCTAAATTCAGTATAATCCAGCATATTATATAGTAACTTAAAATTGAGACGTAATAATTATTTTTTCAACCCACCCCACACCATTTATTTACTTTATATAAGTGGATCAAAGTCCATAATTGAAAATTTTAAACTATTGTAAAATGGGCAATTTGTATATTAACTAATATCAAAGGTCTTTTAATAAATTCGATCGAATATCACTTTTTTTTTTTCAAATAAAAAGTACTCATAGCCCAGAATAAAATTTATAGGGGAAATATTTAATTAGATTCATTAATACAAAATTTAACAAATAAAATTATTGGTTGTGTATAAAATGTCAAAGTTGATAATGCGTCACCAATGACTGCATGGTGGATTATAAAGTGTTTCATTAATAAATTATTATTATGTACTTAAAATGAAGATTATATTTTAATACTTCATTTATCTTTAAATTATTAATAAAATAATTAATTAAAGATTTGCTTGATGCTGGGTGACATATAGAAAACCTTGCCTGTCGTGCTTCCCTTTATACTAACTTTTGACTAATGTTCATTAATTTTAAATAATTATACCGACAATAAGATAGGATTATAGAGTTTAGTTAATCTATATATATGATAATAATTAAAAAAAATCATAAACTATTGATTTAATTTGAAAACTAGAGACGGATTTAAATTTTTTTTGCTTTATCATCAACAGATATAGTACAGTGGATGAGATTACTCCTCTGTTGACTAGAGTTACGATTTCTAACTCTGATATGAAAAATTTTTTAATAAAGAGGGCATCCCTCGAATGGACCTTACGAAAAAAAATACAATTTTTTTACTATATTTTAGATAAATTCTTGTAAATAATATTTAATACAAAAAATAATAGTATGAGTCATGGATAACTAGTTTAACTATATTTTTGCATATAAAATATTGTGTATATATATACATATAGATTTGATAATAATGAAGAAAGAATACGAATATGGATGGTATCTTTATTAGATAAAAGGTATGATATACGATAGATGGATAAGATCTTGAACCTTTTTATACTAATTTATTATTAATCAGTATTTCTTTCGTCATAAAATATGTGTTTTTAAGCATAAAAAATTATCTCAAACTAATTATAAATATAGAAATTCAAGATAAAAAGGATAAGAACTATTTTTTTAATAATACTCAATTCTGAAGAAACATCTTTAAAATAAGAATAAGTTAGTAAACTATTATTTTTTTATAATGAGCATAAAATGAACTAAAGCAAAACTTATTTTAAAATCGAAAGAGTACTATATTTAGTGCATATTACTTTTTATTTTTTTGGTTATGGCATAAAGTATATTAAGTAAAGAAGGAATATTAATTTTCTATGAGAAGCTTAGAGGAAAATAAAAGGCAAGTGTCTCTCCACAGCTGTGGGAATGTAGACATTCTACCTAATGACTTATTATAATTTATGAGAGGTTCATTTATTTCCCACTTATGAGTCAACTATCCATTTTTGCTACTTTATTAAAAGTGAGAAATGAGACTATAAATGGTTCGAATTTGAAATTCTATCGTAAACCCATTTTAATAAATTTATTTATTGAGTTCAAAATTTATTATCTATATTTATTTTGCGAGCTTTTTTCTTGGGTTGGGAGAGCACAAACTAGAGTAAAAAAGAGTGGCCAGAAGGACTTGTTATAATAAAAATCGAATTTTGCAACCCTTGGCCCCCACTTTATATCTGGACCACTAGTCGTAATACGATATTTATAATCAATGTCATTTTCCTAGTGGTCCTGTTTCAATGCCAGAGAATGACGAGAGTCAGTGTGAAACCATTTATTCTGATATAACAGCAGATAAAAGTCAAAGAAATACATACATAAATCTCAAATTATTTTTATGGAAAAAAACAATATTGTAGTATAGATACCACTTGTGAGAGTCTTAGATTTTAGTAAGTCAAATTGTTGAGTTTGATTTCCAAAGTAATAAAGTTGAGTAGGCCTACAACACGTTGAAGTTTGTTGAAAAATGGATATATATACGTATAGATAAAATGATAAAAAGGACCCTTCAAATATCCCAACCATCCGACCAATATAAGCTGTGATTACAATGCACACGCGTGGGTACATAGGTCCACAAACACTCTCAAACAAAAATATTACTAATTCATCGGTGACGGAGTCAGAATTTTGATTAATAAGTGTCAAAATATAAAAAAGTAGAGTCGTGATGAAGGGGTATTGTCGATCGACACCACTTAAAGCATATCTGGTTCCATTCACTTTTACTTGTCATGTTAAAACTTGACATGTTGTCCATTAAGAAAACAATAATTGACATGATTATGTTATGACACTACACTTATTAATTGATGATTCGGAGAATAAGTAGTCTTTTCTTATTTTGTTAAAAGTAACAAGTAAAAGTGAGAATTTATTTTGAAATAGTGGATCGATAAAAGTGAACCGAAGAAAGTATATTATAAAATACACACAAATTCAAAATATATCGTGGTACATTCTTTCGATATCCTTTGACTGTACTTCAATTATTTAATGAAACCTCTTCACATGGCTCATCCTTGGTTGCCTTTTCTTCAAACTTTGCTTCCTTAAAGACAAATAGTAATGGGATAAGGTTGTACATGCCTAGCTAGAAATGTTTATCAATGAAAGTCTTTTCCATCGAGAGATAACAATGTTTGGATGTTATCTCGAGGGAATAATCGATCAAAAACAACTTTTCTATCTCTCCAAAGTAAAGATAAGATCCTGCATGCATTCAAATTAATATACGAGTAAAATTAAATCAAAGTGGTTCTTTTGCTTCCAAGAGTTACAATTTGTATCATAACCAATACAAGTTGGATTGAATCCAGCCTCTTCATGTTTTTTCCATCTAAACTATATTGACCCGACTAATCTAGATTCATGCTGTTTGGGGCACAAATAAACTAATATCGTATTTAGGACCTTATATCTTTGGTTGAGAGATCTAATGGCCCATAAGATAGGGAACACTTCACTTGAATAGAAGCATAATAATCTATTGGATCACATCAAGGTATCTAAAGCCCAATACCTCCCATAATGAGGAGCATTTGTACATATGGCCAAACCCCTCTCATATATCTAGAGTCATATGTTCGATGAGTTACAAATGTTTCACGTCGTGCCTAATCACTTTTCTCCTCAAATCTATCAGAGCTCTCACACCTACTCACCAAAGCATTTGTGCTACTCGGTCTCACTTCCCGCATCTTGTCTCTCCACTATCTTCGTCTAAACAAGGAGGATGGAATTTAAAATTGTAATGGGACATTGTGTATAATAAAGTTAATTCTTACCACAAATATACATCATTAAAATCTACCAACAACCAAATAGGCACACCATGAATAAAATGCACAGAAGAGAAATCATACGCTAAAAGTTTTTCTCAATAAGCAAAAAAGATGTTACAAACAAAGCTCATAGCTTATGAGAAAAATGCATAATCTTATTCATCCAACATTTTTCAGTCAATTAAAAGAAGCTCAACTATATCATAACAGCGAAAGGAAGAGAAAGAATGCGGGTAAAACGCTATGCAAGATACCTACATTGTACAACATTACTGTAAAGTCGCCTGAACTTACATATCAGCCAGCAATATCTGTTTGTACTCTACCAGCTCTTCTATTCTTTTTTCTGTATTAAGTCAGAAACTCCATCACTTGCAAAAATGATGATACCTCTAACGGCGATAGCCTGAAGATGGTGGCCCTCTATCGTTTCTTCTTCCTAAAGCCGAGAAGTGATTGCTGGAGGGACGTGGGTTGCCATAACCCCGACCAGCATTTTGGTTTACTTGTGGAGCCCATCCACCATCCTGTGGGTTATAGGGTCCTGGCTCATAAGGTGGGTGATAGCTTACTGGCTCATAAGGTGGGTGATAGTTTCCTGGCTCATAAGGTTCATGATAATTGGGGTAACTACTGTATCTACTCTGTTGGTGAAAATGATCAATTGGTGGTACTGGTGATTGGCTAACATGCTGCTGACGATTGGCATGAGAAGAATAACTATATCCAACATTTTGCTGCGTCACAGCGGCTTGATGTCCATGTCTATGATAATCCCTGCTAGGAGGGGCAGGTTGGCCACCCATCTCATACAGAGGAGGAGCCCTACTATATGGATCAACAGCCGCTGGGATATAAGCAGGGTGGTAACTCTGATCATACTGATAAGGCGCAGCAGCTGTGTCATCTCGAGCAGAATAATCAAAATTAGGGCGAACATGTCCCTGACCATTGTATCCTTGACAGGAAGGAAAAGGACCAGAAGGATATGGTCCTGGTTGAGCATGTAAATTATCCCCACGGCCACTCCTAATCTGCAAACTATTAGAAACCAGCCTGTGTGCTGCCTCTCCAAGGTGACGACCAGAGTTTCCGCCAGGGTGGTGGTTCCTGAAATGAAGTACACAGCTACATGAAATTTAATGGACAATATAGACATACTAACAACTTGGCATCATTAGACATCTCCATCCAACCAACATATCACAACAAACCTTCCATTTTCCCAAGGTTTCCTCCCAGAATCCTCATGCCACAACACTGGATCAGGTTTTATATCACTGAATGTCACCATCTGCATAGTAATGATGCAGCATAAGTGAGGAAAAAAAGAAACTAAAAACTATGCAGGTTTTCTGTTATATACAGGTCAAGCATATATAAAAAAAACATAAGGTACTTGAACCCCTCCACTCTCCTTTTTAAGCGAGCATCACCCCTCCAGGAACTACATCTATATAGCCTAGTAGGGGTCTCAGCTTCAAAGTCCAAAATTCTAACAAATTTCAACTATACATGTCAATTAATGATATGTATCTTCAATTTCAGGAAGTTCCTAAGTTCTGTCAAACCTTGATCAATGAACCTACAAGACCATTCTCTCTTAACATGTGAAAGTGGAAAGAAGAGGCGAGAATTTGTGGGGGACAGGGCTCTTTGAGGCAATGGTTTTGAAGGAACCTCAATAGCAAAGGAAAGGAGCAATGCTGAGAAGGAGAAATTGCGGAGTACCTAAGCTGTTTTGTTTGCTCAAAGCCTGATTTAACTTTTAACAGTTGGGAAAAGGACTCGGGCAAGCTGCTTATTAGGTTTATTTAATCACACTTGTATAATGAATAAATTTATTTTTAAGAAAATAAAACAATATGCATCTTTGGCTACCAGTCAATTATTAAAATTTGCTTCAGCAATTACTCTCACGAACTGCTTCCACCCATATTTATTCAAGAATTGAGTTTTCAACGATCAAAATATGTTTTGGTCAAAGCCATTTTCAAGATAAGATATGTATTATCAAGCAAATGGTTAGAAATTTGGAGATTATGTAATATATCAGAAAAGTGGTTTGACCAATACCTGGTTTGGTTGTTGAAATACTTAACCAGGAGAAAAAATATCTAGGACAGAGGAAGCATTCACAAAGAAAATCTTAGGATATCTTTCTAGTCAAGAACATGGTATGGTCTTCCACCTTACCCTCCCCCCAAAATGAAAGGACAAAGCGTGGATCTCTCAGATAAATTACCTTCTTTGGAAAAATAACCCCTTTAGGTGGCCGTGTGATGTGCTTATGGGCATCAGGGAGTTTGTATATTGCACATCTGAAAATGAAAGAGCCACAAAGCTGATCAGAAATTGTACAAATATTATCATTTGTCAGTACCATCAATTGGTACACAGATGCTCAGTGAAAAGCTAGGTTTCTTACATGACTTGATTGTCCATAATATCTTCCAACCCATCCATAGGAGCTCTAAAAATTGGAGGACAAGGATCTCCCATGCAAAGGGATATGTAGCCATTCATGCCACCACTGCATACCATTAGGAAAAAAATCAGAAGAGTCCACCTAGGACTTTGGTGATTGAGATAGCTAGGTTTTCATCACAAGAGCCATCTAAAAAACCGAAAAATCAAATAGAAAAAGGAAACACAAAGACCAAGCTCAGATAGAGACAAGAAAGGCTAAAATTAGAGGACAAGGATCTCCCACACAAAGGGATATAAAGCCATTCATCATCCCACCACTGCATGCACCGCACTAGAAAAAAAATCAGAAGAGTGCACCTAGAACTTTGACGATTGAGACTCAAAGCTAGTTTCTTTTATCACGATAGACCAATAGTGTGCAGATTTAGTATGCAGAAAAAATACATAAGCAAAGGCTAAAAATTGGAGGACAAGGATCTCCTAAGCAAAGGGAGATGTTGACATACATTCCAGCATTGCATGCACCATTAGGGAAAAAAATAGAAGAGTCCACCCAGGACTTTGATGATTGAGATTCAAACTAGGTTTTCTCACAATAGACAACAGTAATACAGATTTAGTATGCCAAAAAAAAAAGAGAGAGACTAAATACAGAAGAATCATGCAGAAAGAGGAAAAGAGAACCCAATTCAGACAGAAGATTACGACTTCAAAACACAATTGAAGGGGTCCGGCTGGAGTCACATAGGTCATATAGCAAAACAAACCTTGCTTTTGGTTCCAAGCGCTCCTTCACTTCAACGCGTTCATCGTCTGTAAGCTGCTTACAGCGATCATCAAGAGAAAAAATGTATGGAGACAAAGGGTGAGATAATGACACAAAAAGCATATCATTCATCACACAATTTCTTCGTGCTTCTTCCTCCTGCAAGAAAATGACTAGATTAGTAAAATGGATACACTAAGATAGTTAGTTCAACTCAATTCAGAAGTGACGACATTATACCGTCAGGGTATGTTCAACTTTTGCAACCTCTGCAAGGAGCCGGGCTTCATCAATGAAAGGTAGTTTGGCAATGCCCTTCACATTAAGAAAGAAGTCAGCACAAAGATAATTTTTGTTTTTTATAAAGGTAACTGATGCCGGTACAAAGATATGAGAATACTGTTCTTAAAAATATTAATTTAACAAGTACCTGCCATGAAAAGCGCTTCCCATTCATGTCCACCTCAAAATCTGTCAACAACATTAAGGCATGATATATTTTAAGGTCTGAGATATTCATTTAGTGGGAAAGAGCTCTAAGCAAGATACAATACTGGCAGATGGCATACGAGTTATCCTGTATTATAAAGTAATTTAACAGATCTACAATAAGTAACTTGTCAAAATGAGAAACATGATGTCATACCAGAAGGATAGAAGTCGCTAATTGGAGAGTTTGGGTCTGTCATCAATTGCCTATACTGTTCAGGAAGAGCATGTGAACTGCATATAAACCTAGTCAGCACCCTCCAGCAAGACATCTAGTATGAAATATACAAAAGTGAGGTATAAACCTGGCAGCAGGAAAAACTCCCAACAGCTGATTGAATGGTTTGAATGGAGAACCTAGTTCAAAGGTAATATTCAACTCCCCAAGACCCTTGAGGTCAGAAGCAAAAGGAGCATAATGATAAGGATAAAACCTGCAGAGGAAAAACTTGAAGCAGTGAAATCAAAAACACAACTATTGTTTTGCACAACACATTTGATCTTATTAAATCTCCACATCATTTTTTGTTTCTAGCACAAAGAATGTTCCAGTTTTTCAAGGAAAAGAAGAATAAAAGATAGCATGTTAAGTAACCGATAAAACTATCAAAAAAAATTTAAAATAAACAAATTGATTTGTGCGAGCACAAATGTGGACAGAACTTGAATATAAGTCAAAGACCTATGCACAGTCATGTTATTTAGAACATCATTCATGTCATATCATAGATCCACATGCATGCACTGATGCACGAAAAACTCCAGTATCACAAAGGGGGAACTTACCACTGCCAGGAACAAACACCTTCGTAATAATAGTGCATAACCCAGCACAACCCTTCTGTGTATTTCAAGACCTAATAAGATAAAAACCATATACGAGATTGAAATCACCTTCATATGGATGCAGATGCATACAGAAAACTAAACCTTGCACAATTGCCTAAGACTGATAAAATTCATCGAAAAACAATCCATCTGGATTTTATCCTCAACAGCTGAAGTGTGCAGTTGATTTAGGTCGGCTATCATTGATGAGTTTGAATGTAACATTGTGGCATCTAGAAAACCTCCCAGGCATTGATCTATTATAGACCTATCCATTACTACAAAAGCCACCAGAGTGCACCTCTCACATGGAAAAATAGCTCAAAAGAATCGTGTATTCCGACAGCTAAAAGTATTTTGAACCACAGATAAACTGTGTTTTAACTTAGATGCGACAAATTATCTATTCCAAGATGCCGAGTTGTAAAATCCCAACCACCTAAAAGTTTATCCTTCATCAATAGTGATGCTACTCAAGTTTAGATAACTTACAATGTCCTTTCGTACTTCTTCCATCTCCTCAGGTGTCTTTGCAGAAAATTTTTCCTCATAATACCTTTCTTTCCATCCTGGCACTCCCAGTTTGATCTGTAGAGACAAATCAGATCAGAATCCAGCATAAATATGTAAAAGGCAACAACAAAAGTTGCAAAAATTGACTTCTACTTTCAGTTTTTAAAAGTATTAACAATTATAAGTTGCCAAAGATGTTAGATCCAAAAAAACACACCAGCCTTACTAAGTTGTCGATTAGCACTGGGTTTTTTTCCTGATAAACTAGATTCAACAAAAGGCATCAAGAAGATGCAGAGAGTACATGATATGGCATGGGCTTATATTTTAATAACCGTTAAAATGCCTCCTAGCATTCCATGATCACAATCTCAAGTACTTCGGGTGGATCACATCTATTTGAATATACTCTTGATAATCATCAAGATCTCATGAGTATTTCACCAACAGTTATTTTAAAATTAACATAAGAGAAGTGGTTACAATCATGTAGTCTATTCTATGTAAATATGTATAGCTAGTAAATTTTGCATTTATCGAAAATTCACCAACAGCCATTTAAACCATTTTATACACTTAAATGACTCCAAAGGCTTTTTCTGCAAATCAACTTCCAGACAAACTTGAAAGCACATCATGCTGATACATGCATCACTATCTGAGTTGTATATTGTAGTTAAGAATTAGACAAGCGGTATAGGCTTGACTGAAAATTTCATTAATGGACTTGTAAAACATGACCAGAAAGCTTTAACTCATGGATCTCTGCAATCCCTCCCATGCTATGTTAGTTTGATGTAGGTTTACTTGACCATTCCAGATAAGAACGGCAAAATGAGTAACATAGATCTCGTGAAATCAAAACTATAGATTTTCAGTTACACCTCAGAAGTTATAAATTATCAACTCAAAATTTCTTTTCCTGATCTCTTGGATCACATCAAGCCCTTCCGCTAGCAACCTGACCTTAAGAGTTTGTAAAAGCTTATAGGAATATGTTGTTTACACACCTTGTCTTCCTCGGGATTCTCTGAATTAAAAACATCATTCTTCTCACGGATCAACTTGTTTAGCTTTGTTTTCAGTTCTTCTTTGTTTTCTAACACCTGATGTCACAAACCAAAAAATTGTGTTAGATGGCATTCAGAAATGCTTAAAGGGAATGAAAGTAATGCATGCAGCAAATAAAGGGCGAAGGTAAGATAACACTATCCACTCCTACAAGAGACCTAAACAAAGCTAAGTACATCAGACACAGCTTAGTAAGAATCACATATATATGCCCCTAACTAAGGAGGAAAACATACTTCAGTTTCGAGGCTATCCTCAGCTTCAACAATTGCAGCTCCTATCGTGGCATCAGAACTCAAACGTGCAGCTTTTTTGGTGCGAAAAATAGATCTTGTATCATCAACAGGCTCATAGTATTCATTCGGAAAGTCGAGGACGGAAAGACTTGATGTCCCTTGCTGAAGTTGGGGACGTCTTACAGTTCCTCCTTGTTGAGGACGTCTTGCAGTTGCCCCTTGTTGATAGGGAGAAGGAGAAGGACCTGAAGCAAGCCGAGAACCACTGAACCGAGCAACTGGAACCAAAGATTCAGGTTCGGCTCGAGGAGCAGAGTCATCTCCTCTTTTTAACTGGGCCTTTTCACGCTTAATTCTCTCAGATTGTCTCTGGAAAAAATTAAAACATAAAAGTGAAATGTCTGCCCATTTACATGCAATAGAAGACCCATACTCAAAAGTACCTATTTTTAATATATAATGTAACTAGTAAGCAATCAAAAGGACAGAGTCCTAGATTCAAGAAAGGACACTTTAAAGAGCTTGACAACAAAAAATATTGAAAGCCTCATCTCAAAGAAGATTTTGCATTAGAATAGAATAGAAAAGTTTAATTGCAGAATAACACTTCAAACAAAGGCAATTGTGTTGAAAGTAGCAGCAAAAGTCAAACATAAAAAAAATCTTCACTAAATTCACCACAAAAATTTTGAAGTTAAATTAGTGCCACTAACACTGCTATTAAGGTTTTTCACACATTAAGAATTATCAAATAATTCCAGTCCCTTCCCCACTTTTTTTGCTCTGTTCCCTTTATCAATTTCAACTGATGGATGAAGATAGGACAGAGCAGCATGAAAAGCTTTACATGTTAAGATGCTACTCAAGTTTACAATCAAAAGACAAAGATTAAGTTTTTTCACACATCAAGAATCATCAAACAATTCCAGTCCCTTCCCAAATTTTTTGCACTATTCTCTTTATCAATTTCAACTGATGTATGAAGACAGGACAGAGCAGCAAGAAAAGTTTTACATGTTAAGATACTACTCAAGAGACAAAGATCTGCAACTACACAGAAAGCAATACCGAAAGGTTCCTTTTGTTAAATTCCGAAAGAAAATGCAAGGAATTGGTCAGACAAGAGCAGACCTGATGTAACCGCGCTCTTTTCTGAAATATCTTATCTTCATATGATCCCACGGCCTGAATGAAATGTTCTACTCTGCTAAGATTTGGCTGGAAAAGTAGTAAAGGAATCAATTCATTGATACCAGTAAAAGTTCTAAAAATTACTAGGAGAACATAAAATATTTAAATCTATCAGCTTATGGAAAACAACCAAATACCTGGCTACCATCAGTTAAATAACCTTCCATTGATCTAAACTCCTTCTTATAGACAGCCAGTAACAAGTTTATTGCTCCCTGAACAGGATAATACAATCAAAATTACATATATGAAGAAGTCATAGTACAACCTTCTCAAAACAAGAAACTAACAGACAATTGTAAGGGGATTCTTATGAGACAAAGACTTCATTACTGGATGCCGGTAACAGATTCTCGAAAACAAAATATCTAGAAAATTTATAAGTTCGTGTTTTATAGCTGAAAGAGGAAAACATAGAAAGGAAGGTTTTCACTCAGTCGCCAGCCATGGGAGAAAAGACTTTTCCAAGTTGGCTAGTTAAAACCTCCAGTTCACTCTTTACTTGTTCTCTTTCTTTCTTACCCATCAGTTCTTCTGTTCTCTCTCACTCATATCCCCTTCCATAGGCAAGGGGATTGCCAGAGCAAACAACGGGTTTTTCGTCTCCTAGAGGCATGTAGCACTATTTAATACATAAGTTCTAATAAGCTAGCTTTTCATCTAAGTGATAAAGTTAACAAAGG
Organism: Solanum pennellii; assembly: GCF_001406875.1. NCBI lineage: Eukaryota > Viridiplantae > Streptophyta > Magnoliopsida > Solanales > Solanaceae > Solanum > Solanum pennellii. The sequence continues at coordinate 75,942,921 of NC_028640.1, read as the reverse complement.
TTCCTTTCTTACAAATCAGTTACCCACACATGTTATAAATAACAGTTCATGTCATCTATTCCTATTTCATAAAAAGAAATTGAGCAAGACCCTGCCAAGTGTCTCTTTCACAAAGTAAAGCAATTTAGAGCTGGAAAAAAGGTTTCCTGTCATCATGTTACCCCAAAATGTAGTCACGGCCTCTTACTTTATGAAAGATGACTAGTTGAGCTTGCCTCAAAGCTAGCCCTCAAAATCATTGAATCCAAATCCCAAGTTTAGATTAAAAAGTAACAAATCATTGACTCAACAAAAGAGATAGACAACATCATAGGATACAATTCTTTTTTAGTGTCAGGTGTAAAATATGAAGTGACAATTTCTTCAGGTTAGATAAACAATGATCGCATTAAAAGATGACAAAGTCATCTGAGCATGAGTCATGACTGGTTGTATTCTACTTTATTTAGATACTCAGAAGTACAGTAAAGAGACATAGCCACCGCTATAGAAAACAAGCGAAATCAATTCCAGAAAGAACAGACCTCGCGGATCTCAAGAGTAGGCATGTGTGGGAGAAAATCATTTCCAACAAAGAAACAAATAAATATGAAGTCGTCGATGATCCGCTCGAAATCAATCTCAAAAGGAGGATTTGGGATTCTCATATCAAATTCTAAATACTCCCGCAAAGTCCATATGTGGAGGAACTGCAACAGATGGACAAGATTAGTAAAGAAAATTACAGATGTTACTTGTCAATAACATATATTATATTTCTTTCATCAAGAACATCTTCAATTCAAATGTACCTGGAAAGGTTTTTTTGCCACAACCTCAGCATTGCCTTTCTCATCGAATTCTCCTGCTTTCCGTTTCGCCTTTCCTTCACAATCTGCAGCTAGGTGACCCATTTGACCACAAAGGAAACACTTATCCTGCTGACCTGGCGTAAATACAACCTGGCACATAGACGCAGGATACGTCAAATGAGATGTGAAGTAAAAGATAAACCACAAGACTTCTAAAAAGAGATCCAAAATATGACGAAACGTCATGGTGAAGATGAACCACAACCAACATCAAGAATTTAAAAAAAAACAAGGGAAAAGAAAGGAGAATCTTCTCTATCCAAACTCAGAATGTGTTCCTTGTGAACATAAAAAAACTCCAGTGTCCTATTCAAAATCATTTCTAACTAAACTGTTGATATGTGTAACTAGAGCACAATTAAGTTGAGCGTAAAACCTCTCTGAGTATGGAGAAGTGAACTTCGTGAGTAGCCAAAGCCAACATGATTAGATCTGCATCCTGTCATATGGAACCAGAATCAGATATATAAGTTATCTAACATAAACTAAGAGAAATCAGAAAGAAGTTATGAGTGCAAATTGCAAACAACTTTTAAAAGATTAAGACATACCAAACCGTAGAGACAATGACGTGTATTTGGGTCATAACCAGGAAGATTTCTTTGGAGTCGAAGATAGGACATAATTTTATGCTCCCCTTCACCAGGAACATTTGCATCAGAAAGTATAACCTTCAAACAGTAATTGAAATAATAAGTACGGTAATAATTCAACATCATTAACAGGGAAAAACAAGAAAGAGTATCCAAAGAAAACAAACAATGAAAATATAAACAGAACGAATTTACATCAAAAGATACCTTGACATTTTTCCATCCCGAATCATGGTTTAGTCTAAGATGAACATAGTACTGAAGAGCAATTGACAATGTGGCCATGAACTGAGTTCCAGGAGTGATGATATTTGAATCAAAAACTTGTGACTCTTGCTTTGGGGGGAGCTTCCTACCCTCTCTCTCGAATTCCTCCCGCAGCTTTTCCTCCTCAGCTGCCTAAAAGTGATTCCATGAGATAAAACCCTAAAAACTTTGAAGTTGAAAATAAATTCCTACAGAAATTTAAAATTGCAATACCGCATCTGCAGCATCTTTTGCTGATCTAAAACGTCTAGATCTCTGCTGATTCATTTTTGCCCTTGGTGCAACACCATCTACCACAGATATCAGTCAATAATTAGAACTAAAATCTTCAGTCAACTTATAATTATGTAAAATACATAGATTAACTGTATAGGCAAATTATTCAATAGGAGATCAATATATTAGAGAAGGAAATGTGTGCACTGGCAAGTATGTATAGGAATGTTAAACTATGTGATCTAAGAAGTTGGAAATCGGTATAAAGGAGTTAATTAACACACATTTTAGATCCCTTTCACAATACCATTTTTGTTATATCCCCCATTTACAAACTTTTGAGATGATATTTGTTTTCCGTCATCCAACTTCTGCTATGTAATTCACTTTTATCCAAAATACAGCATCCATACTATCATAAATACAAATCGACCTTATTACCCACCAATAGCCATATATAGCAGCTTTCGAGGACGCACCATAGAGAAAAGCCTGTCTATGTAATCAAACATGCACTCAAAGACCTCCTCAAATGTTGTAGGAGAGGGCTGCATAAAAAAGTGTAGTTTGTTAGAAGACTATGCAGAAGAGATGGAAATAACATACAGACACACAGAGCTAAACTTAAGTCCAGAATCCTGAAATAGTATCCGATATGATTTAAAATTGGCCATCAAAAGAGAACTTTCCCACCTCTTTTTATATTTTCCCATTTATTACAGCGGGGAAAGACAGGTGGAAATTAGGTCAAGTTAATGTTGTTCAGATAAAACATCCCAAAAGGGAACAAAACCAATTGATTATGCAGGCAGTATAGAAATCTAAAATTATGCATATAGACTAAGTTCAAACAAAATAAAAACCATCATGTACAATAGTAAAACAAATGATTAATTTCTGTACGTCTAAAAGCTGTTCTTGAAATAGACACATGTAGCATTAAATCAGTAGATAACTAAGATAGGCGTGCCCAAACTTTTTTTTACGACACCATTTGTTTCTTTGAGAGCTTTAATTTTGGACACCATGTATATCTTCAAAAACTCCAAAACTGATACATCCTCTTACTACAAGTTTTTCTATTTACTTTATTGCTACAAAATGAATGAGAAACATGATGAAAAAATGGATAGTACATGGATAGTACAATAGCAGCATGCAAGAAGTCTACATTTTACATTTTTAATCAACATATAATTTTCTAGACAGAAAATATCACCAATACATAAGCATATCTTAAAGTGAAACAAGAATATTCCTTCCTAGCCAAACTATCAATCTATGGCTCAATCCAAATAAGCTTGTTCCACTATATGAATTTTCACAGCCCGACAATTTTACTGTGGCCACAACCTACTGCAATCATGCAAATTTCCACCACCCACAAGATATATATACACAAACAGCTTGTTTTAAACATCACACATACAATTAGCAGCTATTTTGCTCATCTCAAAGCTTATTAAAATCTTAAAATTTCCTTCTTGTTCCTTAAACCTAGCAAAATTCTTGGCTTATACATAAAATTTAATCTCTAACAAACCCACATTCTGCTCAATTGTACATAAATTTCAAAAGACCATACTCAATTTAGTTGGGATCGGCAAACCATTAACTAGCTCCACAATTCAGCTAAAAGGAGACGACATTTCGACTATAAATAAATAAAAGACGAGAGTAAAAAAGTACGCACTCTATCTTCGGGATGAAAACATGGATGAATGATACCATTCATATCCAGATACAAATTATCATACTCGATGTTGTTGGGATTAGGTTTGCTTGTATCCACCGGAATTCTTACATCTTCGATAACAACGGCCTCTTCTTCTACCACATCCACCACAACCATCGGATACTTCTCAGCTAACCATCGGTAAAATGCCGGAACTCCCATAGTTATGGGATTCTCAAATCCCCTTCAATTCCACTTTTCTCAAGCCTTCAATTCAATGAAACTGAAAATTTGAGAATTGAAGAAAAAGAGAAGTAATTTAGAAACTGAAACTAAACCCTAACCCTAGGAGAGATGTATTTACCCTGTTTGAACAAGGATGACGGGGCTCCGATTCAAGAGAGATCTTGTAGGGCACAAAAATTTTAGGACAATAATACCCTTATTTAGATGAAATTGAGAGAATACGTAGGGTTATTTTTGTACAATAAAAGTAGAAGCGTTAAAACGGAATTATTAGGATGATAATATCCTTAGGATCGTTTGGTACAAAAATGAATAACGCATGGATTAGTAATGCAGGGTTTACTTTTATCAAGTGTTTGGTTCATTGTTTCCAATCCCAACTTGTATTTGAAATCAAATTCTTTAAAAATCTCTTTTCCAATTATACTCTTATGTTATTATGTAATTGGGTCAAGGTAGATAATTATCGAAAAATATTTCTTTTATGACATTCTAACTAGCTATGAGAAGAATAATTTTGTTGTCATGTTTTCAGTTTTCTACTAGAATTATTTGAGGATAAATAATTTTCATATTAATAAATTGATCGCTAATAAAATGTCAATCTTAAATTTAAAAAAGATAAACCAACTACTTTTAAAATTATAAAGACAGTCAACAATTATAAAATTGAATAAACCATGTACATTTACACATAAAAAATTTTGCAAGTTATAATTTTAATATGTATGTAGTTTTTTAAAATTGTTTAAAATACGAATAATTAGTGATATATTTATCTTTTAATTAGTAAATGTTAAATAACTCACATTTTAAATTTGTATTGATTTGAATTAGATATATTTAGTTACAAATAAGTCTCTCGAAATAATTTGTAAACTAATTTATTTAAATAATTTTACTAGTACATATATAAAACATAAAATCAAGAAATTAAAATAAAAATTTAAAAGATTTGAGGGATATTTTTGTCTTTATGTGCTTATCCCATGGCATTATATCCTATGTATTACTAATATCTCCATGTAGAATACATTAACTAATCCATGGATTAGTTATATATAGAGCTCACATTCCTACCAAACATAGTATTAAATTATACCACATATAATAATGGATTGTTTTTTTTAATGCAGCCTACCAAACGCTCCCTTGCTGAAAAAATAAAATTATTCAGATAGGTAAAAGACTTTATTTAGCTCTGAAATTTTCGTATGTTGAAATTATGTAATAAGCATTTATTCATAATCCTAACAATCAAAGTAAACTAGGGTTAGAAAACTATAATTCTAAACACAAAGTAAATTAAAATTAGGAACTACCTAATTACTAAATTCTAACATGAATAAATAAATAATATAAATAACAAATCCTAAAATTAGTAAGGAATCATATTCTCAGTTTATTTCCTACATTCGATGAGATTTAGAGAATACATATTACATAGGGTTGTTTCTGTACTTTAATCATTTTTAATAAAGTTAAATATAGGTATCAATTTTAAGAGGCTATTATATTCTAGTTATGAGTGTGTATAAGACTCGACGTTTTAATAATTAAATACGTATTTATTACAAAAATATAAATGCTTGTCGAATTATGATTATATTACAGTTATGAGTGTGTAGAAGAATCGCCGTACTTATACAGTCTAATTTAACAATAATCTATTAAATTTCATGTCAAGACAAGCATGATTTACCATTTTTAAAACTCAATTTGTTCTCGCGTTAGAGTACGCTTTTGTAGGGTTATCACAAATAGGATAATCATAAATGTACCCATCGAAAAATTGTGAGATGCTATACGATATATTCTAGTTATGAGTGTGTATAAGACTCGACGTTTTAATAATCAAATACGTATTTATTATAAAAACATAAATGTTTGTCGAATTATGATTATATTACAGTTATGAGTGTGTAGAAGAATCGTCATATTTATACAGTCTAATTTAACAATTTATTATCTATTAAATTTCATGTCGAGACAAGCATGATTCACCATTTTTAAAACTCAATTTGTTGTCGCATTAGAGTACACGTTTGTAGGGTCATCACAAATAGGATAATCATAAATGTACCCATCAAAAAATTGTGAGATGCTATACGATAAATACAATTTTAGTTAGGGCTCTTTTTTTTTATAAGTTATTCTATCTTAAAATCTATTTCATTCTTAAATAAAAAGTAATATGCATTTTTGATATCTCGTAAGATCTTGAAATATTCGTAAAGAGATTGATGTGATCGGAATACAAAATTATAAGCACATTATTGATCAATTAAATCTTTGCTTCATCCTCATCAAATATAGGCTATCAATATAATATTGGGCTCATGAAGGAGGCAATCAACAATTTGGATTGTATTGGGCTTCATATTTATTGGTTTGTTTCACCATCTCTTCAAATGGTGTTATTGAGAAACTACTTTAATTTCTAGCCCATTTCAAACTATAAAACCATTACACAATCTAAAGTCCAATTGTAATAGTCCTAGGTGTCTTGATACTTGTTTCGGGGTTCGATTAATCTGGATTGATGTTATGTATATATAAGAAAGTGGTTTCAATGGAATGATTTTCATTTCTAATGTTTGAATTTAAGGCCTCTAATTAATGATAAAGAGATCCTATTGATTACACCATAAACTTTCGTCGATTCCAAAGTGAAACTATCATACGAGTAGTTTTTGTGTAAATTCTACATATGTACTAAAATTTCCATCATATATCTATAAATATTTGGTCGTGAAATGAAATCAATTATTATTATATATTAACTAGTTAAGAACTCATAAATTTAAATTTAGAATCGGACTTTGCCTTTAGTAGTGATCGATGACCCCGCGGTTATTAACAATTTAACACGTGTGGTAAATTGATTGCCACTAACAATTTAACATGAGTGGTAAATTGATGTTTCAAATGCATCGTATCGCAAGTTATAATAACCTTATTTATATTATATTCACTTCGTTAAACCACTTAATCATAAAAAATCATATCAATTTGATGTAAATATCCGACGGTTCCCGACTTTCTCCGCTTTCCGTAACCGTAACCACTTGTCATTCCGATTACTTCATCCATAAACCTTTTTTTTATTTCAAAATACATATTCGATTCATTTGTTAAAATGAAAAAAAATTATGAGTTATTAGAACTTATTCACCTTCTTTTTAAGAACTTATTCACCTTCTTTTTAGTTATCATGCTAGAAAGGAAACTATTGAAAATCACAATTTGGATAAGGAGTAATGTAATAATTAAGTTTGTGTGTATCTCATCTTGTTTCGTGGCTTTACATGGATACATTAGTTTTATTGTTTCTTATATATACATATGTAGTGACTAAAATCATGAAATAAAAACAAGAAACGTGGATGATTCATAAAACCTAGTTGGCTATGGACCCATTTGTCTACAACATGTCCCTTGTTCTTTCTTTAGTTACAACATAAGTATAAACATGTGGTTCCTCATCCCCTATTGTCTTTGGCTTCGATTATTCTTTTACTACAATTCAATAATTACATGACATGTACATATCTTCACATATATATACGATTATCATCAGTCATAATTATGTCACTTCTATTTGTTATGTTCGTTAACTTATCTTACAACAAAATACTTAGTAGGTTTAAGAGAAGTTATTATACGTACTCAATGTAATTTTTCTCATACTATTAGGTCAGTACTTTTCATATGTTGCAATGTCATAAGTATTGTGTGGACCTATGGAAAAGAGTCGATAATTTGTTTCATTTTTAAAATTACAAATCTCATATTTTAAAATATATTTGTAACTCATAGATATATTTGAAAGACCTAATATATTATTAAAAAAAAACTATGGAAATAAATGTTAGTGTATTGTAGCAAACTATATTTAAGAGTAGATATATATACATCATTACAAAAATATTATTACTTTTAGTTGGTTGGTGAGATATTTTAAAAAGTTCAGTGCCAAGATATCCTATTTTAGCAATTTTTGAACTCATCCAACAACTTATTACAATCCTCTCTCTTGTGTAATTAATTAAGAGCATGCATGATATTAGTTAAATTTTTTTATGTCATTAAATACGCGATTGAAAATTAATTTAAAAATTACTTTTTAAAGTATGTATTGATGTCTTGAAGCAAATTTGAATCTAGCTTCACAGTCTTGTGGCGTATGTTGATATAGTGATTCCAAATTAATGACTGAACTCTTTCAATATTTGATTGGGCATGTATCATATAGAAAACTGAATGTCTTTCTAGGTTTGAAAAATCTCTACTTATACATATTTCTTTTCAATTCAAAAAAGGACATGAAAGTATACAATTCTTTTCCTTCTAGAAGAGAAAAAAAGACACACACTCCTTTTTTTCTCGGAAAATAGAGTTTTGAATTGGTCTCGTTCGATACATACAAAATGCAGTAGCACGAGAAGTTAGAACATATAATTTTCATAATCAAGATAGATTACATTTAATCTCGTGCTACAATTTTTTTGATAATTTATTCTAATTTTCAGCTACAATTGTGAACTTTGACTTTTAACTCATAAAAACCAATGATTTAATCTTTTTTGTATAAGCTTAAACTTTACACACAAAATCATCTACAATAATGACACATATATAACAAATTTATATATTTAATGTAATACTTTATTATATTGAATAAACTAATAACTAATTGTTCAGTAAATAATACTATATCAAAATGCATGATTAATAGTATATCGTAACAATATTGTTATAAAAAACTCCATTTAATTTAAACACGGGACTTTATTTAGTATTTACTGTGAGGGATATGTGATTTCAATACGTTACCATTTGTTTACTAGCAATTTTTCTTACACATACGTTATCATAAGTGACCTATACCTCATGATTAAAAAAGAAATTAAAAAGAAGAAATTGTTTTTAAATGAATAAGGGAGGCAAAAGTAACATGAGTTTCACATGTATAAAAAAATATACTTAAAATCGTAAAAAAAAAATCTGATCAATAATTTATCTATTATAACTATGCAATAATTATCTTACTCTTATCAATCATCGGTATTGTCAACTCTTACCATACAAACACCATCACTAACCACTTACACCACCAATTATCTCCCCTACCACCGGCTACTATCACCGTGACTATGAATAACTAACTCTATTATATTGTCATCCATACCACAACGAATACCTCCATCGTTATCATTATCATCACACACCTGATATTATCGCACAATTATCAACGTCATCCACCACATCATAACCACCAATCCATGGGCAAAAATTACCGCCTCAAAATCATATATATATATATATCGTTAAAAGTTAAAATATATATTGTTGATAAACATATATATTATAGTATTAGTATTCAAAATTGGACATTGCCAAATGCCAAAGAACTAAACTGCCTTTCGGTGAGAAGAGTGGGGCCGGGTCTGCCCTCTTCTATTTCTTTCACAGAACATGGGCTTGCCTCAGGCCATTTCCTGGCCCACTTTGTGGAGTTACTTGTAGCATCTCACTTAACGTTACGTTCCATATAAACTTAAGTTAATTTATAAAACTCTTTTATTAATACGTGATTTACATAATATACGATTCAGAAGTTTGTAAATCTAGACGCCTATCAGTTCTACTTTACATGCCCTATATCATAAACACTACATTTCAATAGGTAACTTGCCCTAATTTCATAAATACATGTCTCGCACTTTTACTGCTTAGTTGTAAATATGTAGATTTTCTTTGAGTGACCTGGTAGTATATAAAATTGTAGATAACTTTAACTCTTACTAAATTTACTCAATTTAAACTTTAATTAAAAATAGTTATTACCTATTAATTAAGGGAAGAAAATGAACAAAAAGGCTTTTCATAACTTCACATTGATGTAGACTCAACTTATAAATATAACAACAACCTCATAAATTTAAACTCCTTAATTAATATAATTATGAGACAAGCGACATCACATTGAAGTCCATAACTAATATAGCACTTTTATTGGTGTATACATGAAGGAAAAAAAACTTTTTTAGAAGATGTTCAAATTTATGTGAAATAAACCTATAATTGACAACGAAATTTTATCTTCCAAACAATTATTTTGAAATAAATATATAGTTGGCAAGTAGTAATATTTCCAATGGATCTTTTGTGCACATGCATGGATTACGTACTTTTATTATCATCATAATATAATTGTCAGATAAGAAGTAAATTGGAGTAATTATTAGAGTACAGAATAGTACTACTAATTTATAATATATAGTTTGAAATAAGGGAAAGTGACAAGATATATAATTATTATTATTTTTATAATAGAGAAAGGACATAAAAAAGGTGTACAAAGGACAAATTGAAATGGCCGGACTAGAAGCCGTATGAAATTAATATTTGGAGATGATTGATTATCCTCAGCCTCAAAACATGGTGGGGTAAATATATATCGTCGGTATAAATAATTTTTTTTTAAAAAATATTTATAGGAAAGTTTTCTTAAAATGTGTGATTTGTATGAGATGATAATGGTGACTTGATTGATGATTTATAATTTTATTACGTAGAACGACTAACATTATAACTCAAAACTCTTTTTGTAATATAATTTTGTTAATTTTGAAGTTAAAAACTCATAAACCCAATTAATTTTGGGGGTTGTGTCATAAAAAGAACTTACTATGTATGGGAATGGAGTTGGGAAGAAGGGGCGGTAAATACTGATTGATTAATGTATATGATTTAAACTCTTTTTATAATATAATTTTGTTAATTTTGATATTAAAGATGGGGTGAACTTGATCTTTTGTTTTGGAGGATACAATTTGTAAGCCCGCAAAGGCCAATGAAGATCAAATTTATTGGAATCTGAGTCGTGTCTTGTCCTTGAGTTCTCTCTATGCTTCTCACGTCTTTCTTTCTTTCGCTTGAGACTCACTAGCACACTTTTTACTGTTTTCGTGCTATCAACTCATAGATCCGGCTAACTTGTTGATCGTGTCATAAAAAAGCTTACTATGGGTACATGGGGTGGGGGTCTCATCACTCAATCAAAGGATCTAATTCTCATATGGTTCTAATCCAATCAAGACTTATAGTTAAAGATTGAAGGATCTATAATGTTCAATTGATTAAATATTTTATCATGATCATAATTATTAAGTAATAACTTCGTATCGTTTAAATCTTAAATTTGTCTGTATTATCATGTCATACTTGTAGAATTTTGTTATTATAATTATAGTAAGAAAGGTCAAGGATATAATTCTTAAATATATGCGACTAATTTTAATCTTCTATACTCTCCTTAGACAATTATGTCCTAATCAACTACAGTAATATTTTAGGTGAGAAGTCCTTATAATTAATATATCAATTAGATGAAATGTATTAACACTACTAACAAAAGCTAATTAATTAATCGTATGATTTTGAAACAGACTTTTCAATGTAGCCAAATGTGGTACAGACTTAGGTGACAAAAATGAATTTGAAAAAAAAATTGGAAGGCAAATATATGGAGCAATATTTCAAAATATTTTAATATAATTAGTGATCTAAATTTAAAATTGATAAAATTTCATAAACTTAAAAAAAAAGAAGAAATTTCATGTATGTTTCTGTTTAAAACCTTCGAACATTTCTTTTAATAGACAATAACTAATATAAAACAATGAGATTAAATGCTTTGGGGGACCAAAAACGAAAGCAAATAAATAAGAGTGATAATTAAGTTAATTACTTCGAACTTAAGAATAATTATAAAGTACATGCGTTCCTCGAAGCTTTTTTGGATTCTGAAAAAGGAATAAGAAATAATCCCCCACATATTAGAGTACATTATTATCTCATTGTTTGACATTTTAAATTAATAAAACATTTCATTATTTTCTTATATACGATATTATGAGTATTATGATTTATGAATATCCTTTCTATATTTGACAGTTTTTTTTATAAATTTTTTAGATGTTTAATACATTAAGAAAAACAATAATGTCATTTTCATGTATTTCTAATATAAATATGTAATAATTTTCTTATATTTATTGACTTAGATGCACGAGTCTATGTCGAGTTCAATATATATTATTTTTTTTATAAATTTGAAAAGTCAAACAAATTTAATATGAGTTTTCAAATATTTTAAGTTGTTAATTATTATTTATAGAACTTGTCTATAAAAGTAACATATAATAGTGATATACAAAATCATATTATCTTGTTTTAAAAATTTAATTTAATGTATTAAATTAAATTAATTTTATTTTTTGAGCAAAGAAGTTTTATAAGCTCTAGAGAATCAACTAATATATTATAAATTTTCACTATTTTCTTGTATGGTCATGCTATGAGTAATGCAGTAAATCTCCCTTTTCAATTTTTAGTTTTAAAAAATCAAGTTTTTGACACTAGAACTTTGCCTATTATTTTACAACTTAGAATAAAATTTCTTAAATCTCTATACCTCTCAATAATTTTTTTACAACAACTAATATATTGTAATACAACAAATGGCTAGTATTTTATTTATTTGGAATACCAAATTTCAATATAAATACATGTTAGGAGTAAAAATCTATCATAAAAGTTAATATTTTATCTTTAACTCTTGAAAATAAATGTATTTACGTTGATGTTTGTGTTACTTCAAATAATTTTTTTAAGAAGCTGTCATTTCAAATGGTATGAATCTCCTATATTTTTGAGTTGTCGCCTCTTTTACCTTTAATATTTCATATGTCCAATATATGTATTTTTGTTGTATAGAGTGGCTTGTCAAATTTTGTGGGGTGAATCGCAAATATACCATAGTCACTTAGTTACAAGAGAAGAATATTTAAAAAATTATGGTAATGAGTCATCGGGAGAAAAATATGAATTGGATAAATATATTAGGCTTTGATTATATTTAAGTGCTATCGAATCTGAATTATAGCAGTTAACGTCTAACGTGATGAATAGTCAATCACATGAATCTTTGGGAGTCTAAAATTGACAAATTATAAATTTATACAATATAGTTAATCTACATGTTTAATTTATTAATTCTGACACTAATTATGTATAAACTAGAATCAATGTTATTACATTGAGAACATGATATGATAAGTTAACTTTATTTCTATTTCTGTGTTGTCTTGATATAAATTGAGAGAAAAATAATAATATATAATTTATTTATGTATTATCTAATTCGATAATCTTAAAGATAATGTTAATTTCAAGTAATTAGCCTAACAATAGGGTCAAGCTGGGCTAGTAAAGTGAGCCATTGAGGTTTTGAACCCAACTAAACTCAGGGCGAGTAAACAAAGCATGTTCGGCCCATTCCTCTCGTTAAAAATTTATTTTATTTGTCTAATCTAGATTGATCTTTATATATATATAAATAAATTACTAAAATTTCCATAGGCTTATGTAAGGTTATTTAATATTGAATTTTATATAATTTTTATCAATTTGAGAAAAATTATAAAGTGATAGGAAAACAGCTTCTTTTTATAAAAAATAAAATAAAATAAATATTCAGTTGATAACATTACAAAGACCTTCAAAGGAAAATAGTAAAAGACCTTGAGATATGAAAATTTTAAGTTGGAATCATCAAAATTATCTATAACTACTTTATGTTTAGAGTTATAGAGCGAATTTGCGAAACAATTAATACTTTTCTTTATGAAGTAGCTTTTGTGAGGATTAAAAGACCAAAAAATTATCTATATTTTCAACTTTAATGTTTGCATCTCTCTTTAGAAAATCATAACATGCTTATCCTTCAGAATTATGCACAGCCTTGGAAAAAAAAGCAAAATTCATAATTCATCCATGCGGATATATATATTTGTATTTCACTTTGGTGTCTAATATAAGTGTTAAACTTAATTAAATCTGAATTCATGCGGAAGAAAAACCAAAGTAGAGGAGTGTGTGTTGGCCTTAGTAACATGTTACACATTTGTTGACTTTGAAAAGTTGGTTAAGTTGCTTAATTTATGTTAATCAAAGAAGTACTATTACAAATGAAATTTCAAATCAATTATTTTGTGATTAGTCAAGTCAACAAGAAAATTAAATATGCAAAGTTAGGGATAATAGTATTTTCTATTCTACCACAAGACAAATTAAGGAATGTGGTTGAAAAAAATAGCAAGTTCATAACAAGACACTATTGAAAATTACTAGGAAGGTTCTTGATTAATTGAAACAAGACAACTTCTTAGGTTTCCAATATGTGAGTTGAATTTCCTATTGTTGTTTGTTAACTATTTTCATTTTTATTGTTTTTAATAACTTTCCCTTTTCAAAAAAAAAAAAAAAAATAATGAATAGTACTAGTACTTAATATTTTCTCTGTCTCAATTTATATGACACATTTTATGTTTTGAGAGCCAAACAGTTTAAATTTGATCGGAAATTTGCGCATGAAATCTTTAATTTTTTTAAATGAAATTTATATATTTGTAAACTACGTAAAAGGTACTATGAATCACAACAATTAATGATTCAAAATATTTAAAAGATTTATGAAAAATTTACGAATAAAATTAGACTTAACATATAAAATAGAATGGAGGGAGTAGTAGTTTTTGTAGCGTGTAACCCTCTACCTTATTTTTAAGGTCGCTAATTTGATAATGTATGAATAGTTACATGCATTTTTTTTAGGAATCCACTAAGTTTGGATTCAAGATTAATAAAATTAAAGTGTATTTCTTTAAATACGTTAGAATATTTTTTGTTTCTTTTTGTCTTTCAAATGAGTAAATATTAAATTTTTTTCCTTTACCAGTTTAACTTCTGCATAATGAAGTATATCATTCTTAAGAAACTAAAGTCATATCTTGACGTAACACGAAAAATATTATAATACTAAAATATAAACTTATGTCGTAAAAATGATATGTCATGAGGTGCATAAATTTAAAAAATTACAACATATCTGCAAAAGTGCTAATAAGCCATTCGAAATCTAAATAGCACTAACTAGACCTTTTTTATTTGATATATTTATATTCACATTAAAACTTAAACTAATCTGAATCCATGTCAAGTAAGATTCATTTAAAGAAAAGATGTTTATTCTCTTGAAATCTCATATCTCACTCAATTCAAGGGTGAATAAATATTTATATTATTTTGCACGATATTAGATACAAGTACTGTGCTATAAGACTCATTAAAAGAGGAACAAGAAAATGCTCCATACTATTCCTTCTTCTTCTTTTTTATACTAATCAAAACGTATGATCTTATAATATCTGATTAACGATGAAAAAATCTTACCTATCTCGATATAATCTTTCACAGTTAAAAGGATGAACGAACCTTATTGGAAATAGAGTTAAAGGGACCAACATGTCTTGATAAAAGGCTACAAAATGGTAATAAACCCAAAGCCTTTGGCTCCCAACATACACTTTTTACATTTGTCCTTGAGCCCTTCTATAACACCTCTATTATCTCTCTCTTCTTTACCACCCCAACCCCACATGCTTTTGTTTCTAAAAATAAAATAAAAAATAAAAAAAAATTAATTTTTTTTATTTATATACCTCTTAAACTCCTTTCATTTCCACCACACTCATTTTCTCAATTATTCTTTTAATTTCTCTCATATCAATTTTTTTCTCTCTCTTTTCAAACAAATGGCTATTAGAAAATCAAACAAGTTGTCACAAAGGGCAATGTTGAAGCAAATACTAAAAAGATGTTCGAGTTTAGGTAAGAAAAATGGATATCAAGACGAACAACAAGGTGGTCTTCCAATGGACGTACCAAAAGGACATTTTGTAGTTTACGTTGGAGAAAATCGAACAAGGTACATTGTTCCAATTTCAATTTTATCAAGGCCAGAATTTCGTGCACTACTTCAACAGGCTGAAGAAGAATTTGGATTCGATCATGACATGGGACTTACAATTCCATGTAACGAAGATTTTTTCGAATCTCTAACTTCGTCAATGCTAAGGTAAATAAAGAAGACGAAAATTAATCGAGTCAGTAAGTTCCGAGCACGAAAGGAAGTGGAGTTAGTTAAATGTAGGCGGAGCTAGCTAGGTTGTCTGAAGTTTTAAATTTTTATAACAGAAGTTCAGGAATCTACTTTATTGCATCTGTCTTTTTATTTTTTGTATTTTTTATTTTTGGCTTTTGGGATTTTGTGTTTATTGTTATAAAAATATAACTAACTGGAAATTATCTGGAGAAGGGTATGTTTGTAAATCTCAAAAGTTTGTAATTTTCCTCATAGTGGTGTTTGATAATATTTGTACCCTATGAGAGAATTAACAAATTATTATTAATATATAAAGTTATATAACATTTGGTGCTTACTTTATTATGTTAATTATTTTTGTTCGTTTGAAGCTCTATATTAAAATTTTGATTAAATTTCGATCTATATACTGTACGACTATTCTAACAGAAATTTCAATGATATTAAGATGTACAGGTTGTTTTTATTTATATATTTTATGGGAGTAAAGGACATTTTTATGAATGCCAACTCTTATTGGTATTAGATATTAATGTTTTCTTTGACTTGCCATTCTAATAGTATACTTTTTTTAAAATAAATAAATAAATATGAGTGTAGCTATCAAGTATAGTAACTAGAAATAAATATGAGTAGAGCTAAAGTTATCAAGTATAGTAACTAAAAATAAATATGAGTTAGGAATGAAGACGTT
Source organism: Solanum pennellii (assembly GCF_001406875.1). Classification (NCBI taxonomy): domain Eukaryota; kingdom Viridiplantae; phylum Streptophyta; class Magnoliopsida; order Solanales; family Solanaceae; genus Solanum; species Solanum pennellii. Next base: position 75,926,366 of record NC_028640.1, on the reverse strand, counting down.
AAGTTAATTATTTCAACTTTCATAAAAATAGCATTTTGAATTTGTTGGTTCAATAATTCAGATTCTCTAATTACTAGAGTCCATGAAAGGGAAAACACTTCTTATTCGAAGTTTTCCTAATTTACGTAACTCAAACTCAAGACTTTACTATGTAGTTATGTTTAATATCTGTTTTGAGGTTCGACTAATTTAGATTCGTATTATCAAATTTGATTATAAAGGGTAAAATACTCTCAACTAAGGATGATTAATCCTTATCCAGAATTCGAACCTCAACCATCTATTACTTAAAAACGAACGAACACTTGTATATTTGCGGTATTAGCTAATAGAGAGGTTTGAAAGTAACGTGTCACTTGATATAATGACACTTTAGCATGCTATCAAACAAATCTATGCAGAATTAAAACTATACACCAAAAAAATAATTAAAATTATGTCGAGACTAAAAAGTCTTGCGTGCTATTTATGATTAAAGCATGAATTTTGTGTTCTAGAGTGTCAGAGGGTGTCATTTGCATAAATTTATGTTTGTGTAAATATTTTAAAAGTAATAAATATATTCATTTATATATACTACTAGTTGGCAAAATAAATAAAAAAATACCTATTCACGTGAAATCCTAAATATTACTGTAGTAAGATGTATATAGATATAAATAAAAATGGCTATATATGTATGTCTAGATTGAAATAGCAAATGACTCTGAAATTCTACAGAGCCCACTTGGAGTGAAATTATGTGTACAGAGGCTTTAAATAGTGAAATGGTGTAGCAAAAGATAATAAATATATATATATTATATATATATATGATGAATTGTACTGATCAAAGTCGGATTTATAATTTGAATTTGATGGGGTCAATCTACATATCCTCGAATGCTTAACATATTGCACCCTATAGTTATAAGAGTATAGAACTTAATATTTGTAGTGTTTACTTAATTTTAACGC
>NC_028640.1:75906916-75924736 GCF_001406875.1 Solanum pennellii | reverse complement strand
CTCATATATATATATATATATATATATATATATATATATATATATATATAAAATGTTAAAAATACGAGATTCAGTTAAATCGGTAATGTATTTTATATACATTTATGTGTATACCTTATGTAATATCTTTTATCCTATCCCTTTATTTAATTTTGTTTGTTTCATCAAATATGGGTTGGATTGGATGTGGTCCTTTAATTCTGGGCCGGTATCACATTTACTAGTAAACAATTTGTATTATTATTTTAGTTTATAGTAAATAATAATAAATTTTACCGTAACAAACTAAAAATTTAATACAATCTAAGATTACAAATGACACATTTTAAGAAGGTTTAGCCGTTAAAAAGTTATTACGACTAAATATTTATAACTCAAATCCTAGAGAAGGTATATCAACAAAAAATTCTTACACTAATGATATATATGTAACTTATACTTTATATGCACCAACATGACTTATAATAATAACATATTGACTCATTAATTTCAAGGCATGTTTCGATAGATAATTAGTAACGGTTCAGATACGAAACTCAGATAGACTTTTTACCATTATTTCTTTGAAATTTGATTCTATGAGTATTACTATATATGTGGTTTATCATGTTACTTGTTGCATTTAAATTTGAAACATGTTACTTTGTTTCAAGTTTCAACAACTTGAATTAAAAAAAAAAAAAAGAGGAAATAGGACATACATATTTTATTTTTTTAAACTATTTTATAAATAAATCTATCGTTTTTAATATAATAAGATATAATTTTTAAGGACATATATATATATATTTCTTTTTCCTTATTGCCCAAATAAAAAAAATTGTTCCATATCTGTTTGTCTACAATTTGATTAGCAGAAAAGATTAATTAATAATCTCTACTTGCATCTTGGCACAATAAAGGAAAGACAATAATATTAATGATAAATATAACTGTTGTTCTAAGTCCTTTAAATTAATTCATGTTGACCACTAAAATTAAAACAAATGGGAAGTTTATAATAATATCTTTAAAGACAACAATTTTTTTAGCTGTATATATCATGATGAGAATGTGCAGACATATATCTGTATGAAAAGAGAAAGTATACCTGAAGAAATGGATCATATTATAAAAAAAAAACATGTTTTGTACTTAAACATTTTGTTTAATAATAATTACACTAAAGTCATATTATAACTACTTGTGTTGGCATCCATGACTAAATGGTTAATTTATTGATTTTCAGTTTGAACGTGCCTCGATTATTTTAATATATTATATTTAGTTTTAGATCATCAATATATGTATCGAGTATTTTTTATAGAATATAATTTCTTTTATGAATTCTAAATTTTGAAAAAAGGTAGTTTAATTATTAGATTATGATAATTACTAAACCACTTAAACTTGTGCCCCATGTATTTATATTTTGTTGCGATAGTAAGATTTTCTTTATACGTTTATTTCTTCATATCTTTTTCAGCTTTCTTATTATGGTAATATCTTCAGTTAATTCTTGTTTGAATTTTCTATAAATATATAAATTACTGTATATATATGTTACCATCATGTCCAATTCAATTTGAAACATACAATATGTGTGAAGTCTTGGTAGCAACTTAGCTATCATACTGTATTTGTTGACTTCTAATCTTCTATTACTTTCACCTTTTCACTTGTTATATATATATCCCACATATATTGTTTCAATTTTTCCTTCTTTTGTTTTGTTTTAATCCCATACAATAATATATACAAACATGGCCATAGTGATTGATTGATATAACACATATAGACCTATAAACTTGACTCTTCTATCTGTATCATGTAATTTTCTAAAAGGAAAAAAGGGTCACGATAACTTGTATTGTTATTCTTTTGTCAAAAATAGGAAAAAACAAGTATCTGATCAGATAAATCACGCGATAAGAGTAGAGACTTCACTTTGCTAGGACAGAGTTGCTTACCGTTGTCTCATTGTTTATCTTGTAATCATTCTATTCCGCCCTAAAGCCTAAAGCAAGACGAAAACTTGATCTCAACCAAAAGCAAGAGAGGACCTTGACTTCGAGATAAAGGATTGATCAGTCGAACCAATATATAACTTTGATCCAAAGTTTGTATTTTTACCTTAAGAATATATAAAAAATTATTTAATTTATGACCTAATAATGTAAAAGGGGAAAAAGTCATCAACTTATGAACATTAATCCTGGCTCGGCCTATGATCTCAATCAATAAGTATTGCCTATATACATTCCTTGGTCAGCAATGGTGGAGTCAGAAATTTTATTAACGGTGTCCAAGATATAATATATATATATATGAATTTTTGACTTATATATTTGGTATAATTTTCTATAGTTATAGTAAAATTTTCGATTAAAGGGTGTTCAATTGACCACCCTAAACTCGGTAGTCGGTGGAACCCTAATTTTCTTCATAATGCATATTTAAATTGCATGAGTGTGTGATGGAGTACCCCCAAACAACACCTAAGTGTTTTCATAGTCTTCTTTTGAAGTTTTTAACGTTCGATAGTACTTAGCAAAGGCCCTAATGTTGGGAGGGCAGGTAACATATATGTACCTTTAATCAATTTTGTTTTAGTTTTGTTGTATTCAAACATGCGACAAAACACACACTGCACGTTAAGGGTGTACATGACCGTGTTAATTCGGATTTTCATATATTAAACCAAAGTGTAAAATTTTTAAATTTATAAATCAAACCAAATTAATAAAATTAGCTAACGTTATTAAATTATAGTAAGGAAGTCAAGTAGTCTGTGACTGAATAGCTAACACATGAGTTTGAGGAACTAGAACACTGCTTTGAGTGGGTTGCGGGGTTAATATTTGAACTTTATGATAAGATCGTGTTAATAACTAGATTCTTTATTGAACAACTTTCACATAGAGCAAACACAAAATTTATATTTGTATGCTATAGCAAAATTTGCATAATTGCGCTTCATAACAAACATAAATATGTATATTTCGCTATACATATACAAAAAAACAGTTGTATAATTCGCTATACATATACAAAAAAACCAATTATATAATTCACTATACATATATAAAAGAAAGCAGTTGTATACAAATCAATTGTATAATTTGTGTATGTATAAAACGTGAAAGAGAGAAAGACGAAAGAAAATTGGACAGACGAATACTTGTATAGTATAATTATAAGTGTGTAGGACGAAGATATATGTATTTGCATGTGTATATACAATTTTCTCTCGCTTTATACAACAAGAAACGTAATTTATACAACTCGTTTGTGTTTGTATAAGCGATAGAGGCGAGGGTGGCGAGAGAGATATGGGAGAGTGGCAAGCGAAATCTGGAAGAGGGGAGCGAAAATATATGTATATATACATTTTTTTCTCGCTTTATACAAACACAAACGAAATTTATACATTTGTGTTTGTATAAAAGCAAGAGGGAGCGAGCGAGAGAGGGAGAGTGGCGAGCGAGAGTTTGAGGGAGAGAGGTGACTGACAAACAATTTGCTACATGGCACAATTAAATCAAAGTGTGGTTATAGCATTTAATTTGATTTATTACTTTGTCATTATATACAATTTTTCCCGCTTTATTTAATTATTGTATATGCATAAAGAATTTCTTAGTGCAAATATATAATTTAGACTAAAGCTATTATGTTTATAAGCTCAATTCATACATAACCTTCTAACTCCACAACCAAATTTGGTATAAATGTAAGTCATAACATATTTATAGGTAGAATTATGGGAAAGCAAGAATACTTTTTTCAATATAATTATTACAAATGAAGAAAAAGAAGTGGATTAGTATCTTTCAATATTATTTGTTTGTAAAATATAAATGATTAATCACTTAAACAGATGCAACTACTTTACATTTGGAAGTGAAGTAATTGATTGATTGAGAGATCTCAAATAACAAAGGAAAACAGCTTAAGGTGTCTATCTTTGGTTCCAATCAATCACCAAGTTTGTATAGTTGATGTGTAAATAGTTACAATAAAGTTAACAAATGTGTCTTTTTTTTATAAGAAACAACAAAATCAATCAATTTCAAATCAAATTGGATTTGTCTCTTAAAAAATATGATAGTTAGAATCGATTTATGATAGACTTATTTCACTTTTTCAAGTTTCGGCCCGACTTATGAAATCGCATGTAGCTAAAATTCATACACATATATATAGCTAAAGTTATGTTTAAAACTTCAAGCGAACATATTTGAACTTCAAACATATGTAACTTTAAACACGTCATGTCTAAGATTGAGCTCGGCTAAAATGGGTTCCAATTAGTTTGATGGGCTCAAACCATGATAAAGTCCAAATCAAATAATTACAAAATTAAAAGTAGAGACAAATATGTGATGGTTCAATTCCAAATCAAAGCAGCCCATATATAGACAAAAGTGTCACAGTCGTTGTCCATTTGGTTTGTGGCCCATTACCAGACAAATGGTATACAGAAATCAGAATCTATCTAAAATTATTTAAATCTAGACCGACGTTGAACGCTTTAACTTGGCCACTGAAGAAATCGAGAATAAAAGGGGAGGAGAAGCAGTCGAGCTCGTTCTCTTTGCTTCCTGTATCCAAAGCAGTGTCATTAAAGAGGTTTCGTGAACTATTGAGGATCACATCCCGCGCATATTCTAGGTTTTAAATCAGATACCATTGGAAAGAACAATGGAATGGGGAGAAGCAAAGACATTTTCACAAAGGTATATAAATCATATACAGTCATTGTCATACAACTATTATTTTATAGTAATCACAAAACATCTTTTTCATACAAGAAAAACATACAAAATGGCTTCTTCATTGTGTAATTTCAAGGAGCTAATGTGTACAAACATTTTAAGAACTTCACTACACAAAATTTTAAAAAAAAATGAAAATAAACATAAAAGCTGCTAATGATGAACCAGAGAAATGATTTTTCTTGTATAACCTTTTAGCCTCAACAAGGCCAAAATAGAGGTGTGAAATACCTCTGAAGAGTTGCAATGAAGCAGATTGACAAGGTGTACCTCATTTATCTACAGTAGTCAAGTCAACCTGTCCGTGCCTTTCGAATCTTTTATTAATGGCATACACAGCCTGCAAGGCGCAAGCTAAGATCCAGTCTTTCCCTTAGAAGAAAAGAATCGGCTGAAACCACGAGATTGTTTTTCAGGTGTAGGCCCAGCAGATGACGAAGAGCCAGACTTAGTAGGCCGGTGTTTAGGAGACTTTGAGCTGATTGGTGATCTCAATGGATTGTTCACTTCAGTATCCGAGGGACTATATGACACATTATATATATCCACAGGGGACTCACAAGTTGCTTTTACGGAACTGGCACTGTCCATTTCAGCTACATCATTGTCATGGATGTTCATGCTAGTGGTTGTCGATTCTTCCCGAAAGCCCTCCCCTTTTGAACTTCTATCGATGTATGGAGACCCCATAAACTCCGTCTGAGGACGCAAAGAGTTCAACTGTTTACCTAGAAGAAATATGGTTTCTTGACACTCAGCTAGCTTCTCTGCTGCAGCAGTCAAGTCTTTCTCCTGGAGAAAATTAACAGATCGCCTTCTTTAGAAATTTACATCAGATTGAAAGGGACAGTCATTAAGTTATCAAAAGGATCTTAACACCAAATCGTTTATACCAACTTATTTCAATTACTCATAGATTCAACATAAAAGTTTGGTGAGACCTAAAATTTATATGGTAGGTTAAGCTATCATTGATAAGCTGTTTTGCAATCTAAAAGTGGAGTTCATTCACTAAATTACTCCCTCCGTCCCAAAACAAATGTTGCTTTAGCAACAAAAAAAGAAGTCCCAATGAGCTAAAACACCACTTGTGTTGGGACGGACGGAGTAGGACAATCAGAGGGGTTCCGGGGAGTTAAGACTGCAAACCAGAGAAATTAGGAACTTAGAATTCAACTCTACTGTACATTACAAAACTCCATGTTTACTAAAAACTATCAATTTCTTATCGTGGTCTTCGATCTAATTCAAAGTCCACTAATTAGCAGCGCATTGATAAAAGAAAATTGTTCTTTTATTATTATATTATGGCCTGCAGCAGAAACCGAGATCAACTAATTGATTTAACAGTAGTCTTTCAATGCAAGGTTATACATGATTTATTGAGTTTTGAACGCTTAGTGAGACTTAAAAAGTCATCGAGATATCATATTTTGTGACATTTGGTCATATATTATAAATGTTTAACGTGCAAATCTTTTCATATGCAATGGAACTTCTATCACTGAAACAAAACTTAGAGAGATGGAGCAAAACAAAAAAATCTATTTGCTAGCAATAATGTGACACCAATAATAGAGGCAAATTTTATTTCAAAGTTCAGTTGCATAGCATCACTATCACTGAAATCTATTGTCTTTTACTGAGTTAGCATGAAATCAGATAAAAAGTTCAGATAACCAATGAGAAGCACAATCTTTTTCAAACTAAATTCAGTACTGTAAACTACTGCATCAAACACACAACAATGTATTGGACTAATAGCTTAATAGGGTGCAAGAAAGCTACCTGGTTGGTCTTCGCGTTGAGATCAGCAGCAGTCTCCATCCTGATTAAAACGGGAAATTAAATTAAATACAGTTTAAGTGCCACTTAACGTAATCTTAAATCAACATATCAGTTGTAAGCAATGCTGGTGAACATAGCAGTGAGTAACAAGCAGTCAAGTCCTACACCCTTTATATAGACAGCAAATAACAAGATACCCAGTGTAATGCCAGAGGTGGGATCTAGGGAGGGTAGAGTGTATTTAAACCTTACCCTAACCTTGTGAGAGGTAAAGAAGCTGTTCCCGAAAGATTTATATACACAGCAAGCCCCAAGTAACTGAAGAATCTTAATAAGGGTGAAAACTCACAAGAGACCCTGACAACGGATCAGCTAAAAATTATTGAAATCACATAGAAACATTTTTTTTTCCCTTTTCCTTTTCCTTTCATGTTACTCCCTCTGTTTCACTTTATGAGGGTGGGTGCGGAGTAAAAGACTCACAAAACTTAATGTTCTAGGCGAATTCAGACATAAAATCTTCAAGTCTTCTGGAATAAAATTTTAAGAAACTACATAAAAAGTAAATAAGTACTAAAAGTTAATAATTCAAAATATAAGACAACCATGGTCAACGAAAAACTTTAGACTCTTTCTCATCCAGAGATTAGGGGGTTTGAGCAAAATTCAATGATACATGAAAACTTCAAGTATCTGAGATATCAGTAGCTACTTTCACACTAAAATAAAATCACTCCATAGGGAAAAGCACAATGTGATAACTTAAAACTAAATTTGGATTATAAGATCTGACAATCAAAATTCAATAATTACAGGCCAATGTGGAACAAAAATGACTAACCTTTGCAGTTGCTCTTCGAGATCCTTGCAACTAGCTAAAGTATCCTGGTGATTCTTCTTTTCCTCTTGAAGCTCATTATCAAGACTTTCAATCTTGGCCTGAAGACGGTTGACTTCAGTTTGCAACTCCTCGGTCCGAGTTTCAAGTGAGTTATACGACTCTGCCATGCATTTGAGCTGAGTTTCAGCCAAGCTGTTTGCCTTTTGAGCAGATACTAATTGTGACTTAACATCTGCAAGAAGTTGCTCGGTTTCAGTCAATTGGGATTTAGTGCTCTCCAGGTTCTCAGAGTATCTAGCAAGATCAAGAGCCATATTTTCTTTCTCTAATTTCAATTGTTCAACCTCCTCCAACGAGCACTTCAAAGAGGTTGATGTTGACTCTGAAGTAGGAACAAGACTTCCTTCATGAGGGATGTCCGGATCAGAAGTAGAATCGGAAAAATGAGCGCAACCATTTGCATATACCTCTCCTGAGTGCTGAAGATCTTTATTTTCTGGTAAAGCAACCTTGTCTATGCAATCAGAAGTACTTATTTCTGTTTCAGAATTCTTGTAACCAAGTATATTGAAGTGTAGTTGGCTCGCATTACTCAGCACATGAGAGAGATCAAGGACAAAATTCACCATACTCAACCTGTTGCTTATTACCTCAACATAAGTGGCAGAAAAATCATCTAATTTTTCATTGATTCCACTTCCGTCAGGAGCTGTTCCCTGGATAGCCTTTGCTTCTTTGCCCAGAAAGAGTACAAAGTCATGAATTTGAGACATAGCATCTGCTAATTCTTTGCTAATACCATGGATAGACTCATTGCAGGACTTACTATCTTCTGAGACAGGAATTTCCTTTTCTAAGTTTGCCTCACCATCATCAAGAGAGGCCTGAGATTCAGTAGCAGTCTTAGGGGAAAGAGTTATCTCAACAATGCTCTTAGTTGATTGCGGTACGACGGCATTGCGCATTTCCTGCACAATATCTCTGAGATCCTCTTGAATTCTTTGAATGTCAGCTTCCTTTGACAAAGACTCCAAAACAGTTGAAATTCTTGATTGGAGCTTCATGGATATGGATGCATCTAAAAGAGGTTGATGACTTTGTGATGATACTTCCTCTTGTTGAGATGCTTGATCTTCTGATACAATTGTCTCACTGCGTTCTTTAAGCTGTGTATCTGGGCTTGTGCTGACATGCACAGAGGTGTCAACTTTTGTAGTTTCGGGTCTTGCATTTCTTGGGATGTCTGGACTTGAAACTGCTCCATTTGTGTCACTGGACTGATAAGCTAATTTCTCCATCTCCAAAAAGTCATCCATGAGATCCAGGTGACTTGCACTTTCAGATTTATGTGGACTGTCAAAGTTCTTTTCCTTCTTGACATTGGAGAGATCAGACATTAATGCTGTCGTCCAAGAGCTAGCACAACTAACATTATCGTCATTTCCATCTTCAGACATGGAAGCCAATCTTGGAAGATGATTTGCTTCATGGCTAAAGGAACCCTCAGAAGGCTGTCGCCGAATGGTGGACTTTTGTGGGCTTTTCTGTTCAAGATTTGCTTGCAGCTGTGCTTCCAAACTCTGAAGTTTGCTGGATGTCTTTGCACAAATACTCCTGGACGCTTGTAATTCACTGTTCCGGTGCGCCAAAGCTTCTTTCAACATCTTTGTTTCCTCCTCCATTGCCAAAAGGCGTTCCGTTAGTTGCTCATTCTCTTTATGGAACTTCTGCACACTATCAAATGAAAAATCTGGCAAACTGGAAAACTGTGGACTAGAAGGCCTTCCTTGAGATTTCTTTACACGGCTGTCCCCGTAATCTCTACCCAAACTCTCAACCTCAAGCTTCATTTGGGCCAAGGCTGCAGGCCCAGGCAACTTCTTCCGGACAAGACCACGTAATCTCTGACACTCTGCTTCCAATTTTGCAATTTTCTTCACTCCCTCCAGGTGTTGTTTATTTGCAACTTCGGCAGACCGTACACTCATATTTTTCTCCTCATTACGAATTTCTAGTTCCTTTGAGTTAATATGGAGTTCATATTTCAGAGAATTTATCTCCCTTTCACATGACTCGATATTGCTCTTCATCATCTCTATTTCTGCTTCAGCTTGGGATTTTTCTTCACTGAGCTGTATCACCATGCTAGAACGCTCCTGCAAAGACCTTGAGAGTGCAGAATTTTCTGCTGCAGACCTGAGTAACTGTTGGTCCAAGTTAGCTATCTTTGCTTCAAACTCATGCTTCATTTTGTCAAACTGTTTGGCTTTATTCTGAATCACATCATGCAGCTTCTGTTCATGCTCTTCTTTCAAATTACGTATCTGCCGCATGCACTCCTTCAGTGCACCATCTAAATGTGATGCCCTGTCTTCAGCAGTAAGCTTCAAAAGAGTGACGGACTCCAGGTGATTTTTCAGTGTTGCGGCTTCTGACTCAGCCTTCTCCCAACCTGTCCAGAGAGATGTCAATAAAATAACTCAATACTAAGTTACAGAATACTTATTGCAAGAAAAACACAAGTCGATTAGGAATATCACCTGAGACAGCTTCTTCAGCAACTTTAGCGTGCTGTTTCACCAGGTTCTCCTTATTAGTCATTTCTGACTGCGCAGCAGACAACTTTTCATTCAAATCCTTGACTTCATCCTCTAAGCCATTCACTTGTTCCTCAAGAGACTTAACTTGATCCTCCAGTCCAGTCAAATGCGAATAAGATTCAACAGAAATTTGCACATACTTCGGTTTCTTGATTTCCTGTTTAGTCTGAAATACAACGGAAACCAAAACATAAATCACCAAGACAAATTGAATGAAGATTTCTCATAATGTATAGTTGTCAAAACATTTCAAGACTCATTTACCAAACTGAAAACTATGTCGTCTTCTTTCTCGCACCAATAAGATTGTAATGTAGAGACTAGAGAAGCAAACAAAATTTTAGAACTACACTAGAGCTTATAATTTATCAGGTTAACTTTAAGAACAGCATCCATCAAATCTCAACCAGCCTCAGAATTTAGATAAATGTAGTAGTTCTTTGCTAGTATTGACCAAATAAAGCAGCAATTTTTTTAGATAAGTACAGCCTTGTTGTAGATGCAAAAATATTGACAGATTGTTTGAAGGGAAATATATGAAGAACTCCAGCTAGAAAGTCTAATAGCTACAGTGACCACAACGAGTGAGAAGAAAATGGAATTCCTAGTCAAGGAGCAAGCTGAAGGAAAAAAACAAAGAAGAAGAAATGGACTTGTACTTAATTCTTTCTAATTATATAGATATCAACTAACACACCTGTTCAACCTTAGATTCAGTTGAATCTGAAGGGGCAGATGCTGATTCCACTATAAGAGCTGCAGGTTTCTCACTTGCAGTCTTATCTGATGATTTCTTCTTCCAGGGCCAACTCCTCCGGTCCATTGTAGACTGTTGGACAAGGAAAATATCGACTGAATTAAGTTAATGAATTATAAAAGAAGGGGAAAGAGAGCTTTCATAACTGAAAAGCACAAAAAATGCATCAAAAGTTCACATCACTTGATAGGAGATACAACAGGAAGTCACATTAAACCTCAAGCTTCAAGTGGTGGTAGTGCATAAAACTACGACACAACGAAAATACACGCTATGTCCAGATATTGTCCTCCTAATTTACTGAGAAGCAACATACACGATTATGCCCTGCCATTAGCTTAGATATACATTAGAAATGTTGCTATACCTGGAAAAGGTTTAGACTTACTTACAAATGGAACTCTGTTACCTCCTTACAATAACAACAACAACAACGTACCAGTGTACTCCTACAGGTGGACTCTAGAGAGGGTAGTGCGTACGCAGACCTTACCCTTACCTTGGAAGGTAGAGAGTTGTTTCCAATAGACCCTCAACTCAAGGATAAACACTTCACATGCCACAACTAGGGATATACTTGCATGTAACTACAATGCGACGAGAATTGGGGAAAGAATTCAGCAGCAAAGGAGGAAAACAGAGAAACAGCACTAAGGTGCAGGTATGATACAGGAGTAGAGGGAGCTGAGAAGGTAATCAAATTGTGTACACAAGCAAATAAACATAAATGAAAAACACAGAATTACAAGAATCTGGCACCTGAAAACTTCCAAATAGGTAAAATCATAAGCTCAATGAGAAATATCAAAATGATATGTATATACTGAGGAATATTTACTCAGATCAAATACTGATGATTGTTTTTCCATAACAGAGCCAATTATAAGGCACAAAATGACCCCAGATGACATTGAATAGGCAAAAGTGGTAGTTACTGAAAGTGACACACCACCATAAATAATGAAAACTAACCATGAACATCACACATTTTCATATTTTAACAAGATGAATACCAAATCCAGAATAATCAATATATAAAGCAATCTGCATTGCTAAAATATGATCTTTTTTTTGCTAGAAGCAATATACACTAAACCTCAAGATTAAAACAATCCCACCCCTTTTCAGCAAATACAATCAACTACACAAAAACAGCAAAAAGTTCAGAAATTCATCAAGAAAGCTCATACCCTCAAAAAAGTAGACACACTACAATCTCTCATTACTTTCAAAAAACCATAAAAATCAAATCTTGAAACAAATGAGCTACTGAACTTACAAGGAAAAAAGAACTAAAATTTGTCTATAAAAAAGCAACGAAAACCCCAAAAACGGGAATTGAAACTGAAATTGAGATAACCCCACCGACAGAAAATGAGGTAAATGACAAGTTCATGAAGCAAAAAAGAGGAGAAAAAAAAGGAGAAAATTCAAATGAAAACAAAATTAAAACAATCACAAAAATCCAAGCTAAATGGGAACAACAACAAAAAAAGAATAATTCTTTTCAACACCCATTGACACCATCATCCTCATCTTCAAAAAAAAAAAACTGTAACGGAAGAAAAAAAAAATCTACTCACCGCTAACAATGCAGCTTCTCTGCAACTTTTTATTAAAGAACACAAAAAAAATAACTATGACCCAGTTGATATTTCAGCTAAATTTTTAGGATCTAGTTCATAATTTGAGCTCTTGAAAGATAAAGTTTCAGTCTTTTTCACTAAAAAAATTTTAGAGAGAGAAAGTTTTAGAGAGACAAAATGAGATCGCCGGAGGAGAAGGTGGTGTTAGTGGGGGGAAGGGTTAAAAATATAAATATTCAACATTAGGTGTCACTTAAAAAGCAAGAAGTTGGAAAGAGCCAAAAATATTCAGGTTTTTATTTAATAAAAATAATTTTTTTAAATTAAAAAAATCAAAATACACAAAATTATTATCTCTAGTTATATTATGTCTGAGGTATATAATCTGGATAGCAGTAAATTAAAATATTAAAATATTATTACCACTAGGAGATGTGACATTAAAAGGACAAGTTTACCCTCAAAGATTATAGGTGAAAGTAAAATCTTTGACTTTTTAATCACATTCCAAAATCTTTGCATTTCTCAAATAATCAAAATAGAATTTTTTTTCTTTTTCATTTTAAATTTTGAATACGATCTATAAAAATAAAAATTTTAATAAATTCGTGTTGCTATGTTCATGAAGTAAAAATAAAGTTGTGTATATCTATAAAACATATTGTAAAGATTTTATTTATTTCCAAAAGATTTAATGAATATTATATGTCAAATAATAAATTATTAATATTTTTAAAAATTTTATTTAATAAGATAAAATATATAAAGACCTTATTCTCTATCTCTATGAGTAAAAATGTGATTTTTAATGACCTCACAATAGAGTGAAGCGTTAAGATCTTTTTTTCCATAAATATCTTAATGTGAACAATTTATTCTTGCTTATAATATAACTTTTTAGTATACTATAATAATTAATAAAATAATTTTAGATTAAAAAAAAATTAAGGTAGGCTTGTGGAAGAAGCAAGGTGGGGGTGGGGTGTATAATTGTAAGAAATAAATAGAGAATGACACAAACTGTAGTCCACACAGTCCAGCTCATTACTTGGGTGCTCTGTCTACCCACCCACCCCCACCCCTCTTTTTCAAAGATACCTACTTTCAACCATGCCCATAATTTTTATTTTATTATTTTTCCACTCAACAATCGATAATCAGTAAATTTGGATTCGTATCATATTTATGAAAAGTATTTTTTATATATAATTTTCATATTCGAAATTTGAATATATGATTTTTGATAAAGAAAGAGACGATCTCATCTATTGTATTATATTTAAATGATCTCGAGACTTTACTATCATAATTTCCCGAGAAAAAAGAAAAGAACTCACTTAAAATTCTTAATTTCTTTTGTAGTGTTCTTAGTAATGATTAATTTTGTTTAATTAGTAGATTTATGTATTTCATTTCTTTAAACAACAAATTTGAATAGTACTTGTTTCTATGTTATCTTACTTTTTTTCTTTTTCTTGGCTACATCTATAGACACATTAATTGGATACTTCTTTTTTCAACTAATTTTATTCTTTAATTATATTTATGACTTTGTAATGTGTGTTATAAACCTAGTGCTAGAGCCTATAAAATAGCTTAAGGTTAATTAATACTGAAATTAATAGAAGGGAAATTTTGCTTTTGTGTTTCTCCTATTACTACCATAGTAGTGGAATATTTAATTTTTGGTAGAGTCTACTTAACTCAACATGCATTATTATCATAATCCAAAAAAAAAAGTACAATAATTCCCTTCATCTCAAAATTTTTGTCATGTCTCTTCTTTTACAAGTTTTTAAAAAACATTATCCAAGAATGATTTTGATTCATTAGTCTATTCATAAGTCATTACTCCATAGTTGAAACGTTTATCTTTTGAAAAATAATTACTATCGAATAAATGAGAAAATAAAATCATCTTAAATTTTTCAAATGACAGCTAATTCGTTATAAATATATTTAGAAATCACTCGTTCTTCACCAAATTAGCTCACAAGGAAACCACCATGAAAAACATATTTTTATTGAAACACTAGGAAGTTTCCTAATTTATCTATGTCAAAATACTGGTTTAATTAAATCAAAATATTTAGAATAGCAACCAATTTTTTTTTGTTAAGAAATTTTAATTGAAAAATATTGATATTCTCTGTAATATATTGACTTTGAAGTAATCACCATTTATTATTTTCTACATCTTAGGCTGTCTCACTGACATCCTTTTTATTATCTTATATTAAAACATAAATTATATTTTTTTTAATCTCAAAATTCTTTATGCAAAGTTTACAACTATAAAAAGTTGACAGAGTGAGGCCTGACCTTTTCTTAAAAAAAAAAATCATTTATAATTTACAAACATTAAAAGTCAAAAGTGTTACAGTAATTAAAGAGTGCAATCAAATAATTTCTTCATTAAGCAATCTCACTAAACATGATTTGACAGTCTCCATTATTTAATTAATCTATAACAGTTAATGTTCATTAACATTTCACTATGTTGTAAAACAGTAATAAAATTTTTAAAATATAGTTGATTTACTGCCCAAATTGAATCTTCCTTATTAATTACGTTGTAATTTTCTCTTAATGTTTTTTTTGGGGTAGTTGCTTAATTAAGAGTCCATTTAAACATTAGGAAACTATTTAAGTCACAAGAATTAATACCCAATGTGTAATACACCAATAAATTGAATTTGTTTATAATACTACCTTATTAAAGCTTATTAATTACGTTGTAATTTTCTCATAACGATTTTTATGGTAGTTGCTTAATTAAGAGTCCATTTAAACAATTAGGAAACAAATTAAATCACAATAATACACCAATAAATTAAATTTGATTATAATACCTTATTAAAGCTTTATTAGATATACTTTCTCCTTTTAATTTTATTCATCCCTTTTCATATATAAAAAAAAGGATAATTTTTCTCTATTTTACTCTGCTTCGTATCATCAAAATTTATTCATCAAAATATTCATAATATTAATAAACAGACAAATAAAAATAAACAAAAAGATTAAAAATGAAGTCTTTAATTGCGAAGACAAATTAATATAGTACTGAAATGTTGGTTGCTTTATTGAGCTCTAATCATATTCTTAATAGTAGTTTAAATTATTATTTTTTTGATGATATCTCAAATAGAAATAATGATTTTTTAAATAAATATAAAAAAAGGGGTGTAAAATGGAATAATATTACTATTTTGGAGGGTGTAAATAAGATTTGAGAAAATCTAGGGAGGATCTATATGTCGTTTTCAAGTAATTAAAAGGGTCACTTTCAACCAATTGAGAAAAATTAGAGTGTTAAAGGCATAAAAATAACGAAACATGTGCAGTGAATATAGTACACATCTATGCAAAAAAAGATGTACATGTTGATGTAGCTTTTATTTTGGTCCATCAATTGTATATACATTTCCGTTCACTTTTACTTCACATATTTTTAATTTCGTATGAACGATAAAGAGATAGTGATATTTATAGTAATATATGTATTAAGTAGTGTTTATGTTTAAGGCTTGAAAATTTATTTTGGGGATAAAGTAATTATTATTGTGTAACGAAAATAAATTATACTGGTCGATTGAAAATGACAAGTAAAAATGAAAATATGTTTATCAAATTTACAGTTTCAAATGATCATTAATAAAGTTAGTCAGTAAAATAAACCTCACGAGTTGGAGAGTACTTCGCTCAGAGGTGAATTTTGATCTCACTTCTTTTAATTTATTCCAGCAGCACAAGGTCACTTCTATGCTTTCTATGAATGATCAATTAGCTATATCTCAATTTCTGTAAATTTCTCTAAATATATATACATATACACGTGATTTTTTTTCAAAGTTAATAAATGTATGTACACCTCTTCTAAAGGTGTGGATACACTTTTGAGTTTTCGCTCTTATATTGAGTTGACATGCACTTTGCTTAAAACCCTTTTCGTTAGAGGTTTATTTTACTAAAAAATTACAACAATAATACTTTCGTTCGAAATAATTTCACAAGTAAATCTCCTAAAAAATAATTATATTTAACTTTATTTCTATCTGGTAAAAACCCGATAAATATTTTGAGAGTTACTTAGTGAATTAAAGAGAATAATTAATCTCTTTTGATTTGCTAAAACAACGAATAAAAAATCATTTCTATATACGAAACAAATAAAATAAAATATATAAAATAATATTTAATTATTTATTACTTCTCAAACTTTTCTAGTTCCCATAAATCAAGCCATAAACTATACAGTTGTTTAATTACGTTCACTGAAAAACAAAGAAACAAGCAATTTTTTGTCACCAACTGTATAAGATATTACTCCATATTTTATTCAACTTTTTTTTTTTTAACTTAAAGACATATTATATAATATAAACATTACATTGACGTCCGTTTATTATATAAATGAGCACAAAATATAACTGAATGAATAAAGAAAATTTTCATATGCATTTTTCACCTTATGCTAAAATTAATTTTAAAAATAATACATTGATAAATTTTGATGGAATTATTGGAGCAATATCAAAACGTGTCATTGTGGTCAAATTTAGTTCAATTCATAGAAATAACATTCAAAAATGTGAATTAAGATTGAGCATGATCTATATAATATAGACAGATCTTTTTATAACAATTATTCTCTGTAACAATATTTCACTATAACATTTTAGTTTTTCTTTTTAATTGATGTTTATATGATGATAATAGTTAACATCTCATTGTAAGTTGTAACATTAAAAAAAACTCAAAAAAACAACATCGCTATAAAGAGATTTAACTGTACGATTTAATTTTTTTTTATGTAGTCATATATAGAGTTAATACCTCAGATGGTCACTCAACTTTGCACTATTCTCTCAGAAAGTCACTCAACTTTCAATTTTCCCTCAAAAGTCACTCAACTATGCACTCTTCTCTCAGAAAGTCACTAAACTTTCAATTTTCCCTCAAAAGTCACTCAACTATCCATTCTTTCCTCAGAAAGTCACTCAACTATCCACTCTTTCCTCGGAAAGTCACTCAATCTATTAAATTATTTTTAATTAAAATTTATTGATATTAATTATTTATATAACAAACCAAAAATTTTAAAAAATAAATTAAATCATTTAGTGATCCACCCACCTAACCCGACCCATTAAAAAAATATGATATGACCCATTTTATTTTATCTTTCTTCCTAAATTAATCCCTCTCTTTAACCTTGAATTAGGATTAGATTAATTTAGGATTAAAGATAAAATAAAATGGGTCATATCATATTTTTTAATGGGTCGGGTTAGGTGGGTGGATCACTAAATGATTTAATTTATTTTTTAAAATTTTTGGTTTGTTATATAAATAATTAATATCAATAAATTTTAATTAAAAATAATTTAATAGATTGAGTGACTTTCCGAGGAAAGAGTGGATAGTTGAGTGACTTTCTGAGGAAAGAATGGATAGTTGAGTGACTTTTGAGGGAAAATTGAAAGTT
>NC_028640.1:75903903-75905694 GCF_001406875.1 Solanum pennellii | reverse complement strand
CCCCATCCCCCCACCCCCCCACCCCCCAAAAAAAGCTCATATTACAAAAATAGGTTTTTAATAAATATATATAAGAGTTATATGTGGATTCTGAATTTTACGAAAAATATCATATTCTATCGTTGTTATTCTATACTCATGTAAATCGAAGTTTCACGCGCTATTTTTGATTTTGAACCTTATGAGCATTATATATCAATAATGATTAATAACACTTACAATAATGATTTAGATATACGTAACATTAAAAAAATATTTTCTGCAAAACGAAACTTTTATTTAAAGGTTAATAAATACAATTCATTGTATCATATTTTTAACATTGATATTCCAAAAATGAACAGTAAAATGTGTTGACAATTACAATTTTTTTTGTGTGTGTGAAATGTGAATTGTTCTTTTTAGCATAGGTAAATTGGTAAAGAGTCGCAGATCCATTAAATTATTTTTACAACGATTGCTATTTTATTTACTTGTACTTTTTTTTAGGTCCATTGTATTTAATTGTATCTTTTTATTTATTTGGGTCCATTGTATTAAATTGTACTTCTTTTACCTTCATTCTTCTGCACACAAAAAGTTAACCATAACGCTTCTTTTAACCTTCTAATTACTCTCTATTTCCCCACTACGTACTAGGTAGTAGGTACAGTCATTCATCGTTTATTATAATTACTTTTTTTTTATCGATTTTTATTTGATATCGATATTAAAATTTGAATAGTATATTAAGGACTCATTTCTAGAGGCACTATATTTTTTTCTATTCTCATTGCTCAAACACAGAATCTCGTATAAAAAGTGATGGAATCTGAATCATTCCATCGCAATCTTTAACATTGATTATTTATTACTATAACTTTTTAGGAAAAATATAGCTAGACTTCTCTAAACATGATATGTTTCATCAAGTACGTACATTCTTTAATTATTTTTAATTCTAGTTACGCCATTGAGTTTTGTTATTTGATAATTATTTACCCTAGACGAGACAAACGATAGAGAGCATGAATATACTCTCAAAATAAAATATATGATATTTTAGACGAATTTCACAAAAGACAAAATCAGAAAGGTTTGTTACGTTTATGTTTCTTAATTTAATAAACTTAATAGTAAGAGGTGAGTGAGTTGTTATTGTTTTTTGACAGCTTTCACTAACTCAAAGCAATCATAAACTGCACGAAGCGCCCATTAACTTTAGGTTAGATCGGTGCAGGCTTTTTAGTATATGCAATTCTACTATTCTACTACTACTTTTTATTATGTTGTTGATGAAACTTTTTTGATTTTTTCTATTTTACGAAATAACGAGAAAATTTGTGTGTATTTTATTTTCTTCAGACTTCACGTGATATTGTTGTTGTTATTAATTGTGAAACAAATAGAAGACTAAAGTGATGGTTGGATAAGTGTAACTAGCTAGTTCTAATTATAATGATTAAAAAGGGTAGTATTCAATTCCACTACTAGACCTTTATTATTCATTCACTAATTACTAATAATGTGAAAAAACATAACTTTTACAACAAATGATGAAAATGTTGGGCTTTGTGGAGGCTTGTGAGCCGGCCCGACCCATTACTGAAACCCTAGGTTAACTATTTGGTTTTCCTATAAATATGATCCTTGTATTTGTAATTCAATAGTAGCACAAGTGAAATAAAAATCCTCCTGTTACAGTCGTGGAGTAGGGAAACCGAACCACGTTAAATTCTTGTGTGTCCCGTTTGTGTTCCGTTTCTCTTTTCTCTAGATTATTTGTGTGTGTTGTGTGTTTAATTCCCAACA
>NC_028640.1:75845653-75902210 GCF_001406875.1 Solanum pennellii | reverse complement strand
TGTCTTTGCAAGAAAGAAACCCAGAGCCACAGGTCAGATTCAGGATGAACGAGCAAGGAAAGGTTCAGGAAGACCAGTCAGAGGCGTTCGTGGCAGTGGGAGCACCGGCCGTGCTTCAGCCAAGGCTCCTAGAAGACAGTGGGTCAAGAGAACCAGTATTCCAGCTGTTGATACGTCTCCAGAAAATTTCTTGCTGAGTATGGAGAGTGTTTGTTCTCAGGGAGTTCTAGGATCCGGCAGTTCGTGTCTCAAGTGGGAGCCGGTAGGGACCGAGGACGAGTCAAGGGCAGTTTCAGCCGTGACTGATGTGTTGAAGCTTCGGGGAGCTTCAACGGGCCTTTCAGTTGACTGATGAGAAGGCCGCTGTAGCAGGAGAGAGTTGAAAAAGATTACTAGACATACAAGTGTTCTAAGTGGATGGCAGTTGAAATTCTTCAAGCCTCCAAGTGGGAGATTGTTGGGCTTTGTGGAGGCTTGTGAGCCGGCCCGACCCATTACTGAAACCCTAGGTTAACTATTTGGTTTTCCTATAAATATGATCCTTGTATTTGTAATTCAATAGTAGCACAAGTGAAATAAAAATCCTCCTGTTACAGTCGTGGAGTAGGGAAACCGAACCACGTTAAATTCTTGTGTGTCCCGTTTGTGTTCCGTTTCTCTTTTCTCTAGATTATTTGTGTGTGTTGTGTGTTTAATTCCCAACAGAAAAATGGGACAATAAAGGATTTGTTTGGTATGAATAACATTTTTCATATTGGAAATAAATCTTTTTAAAACTTACTGCGTCATTTGTGGCGGTTTCAGAAATTTTATTAAATAGTTTAAAATATATATTAAAAAAATATACACATATAATTAGTAAAGGAGATTTAATATTTATTATATATATATACAAAAAAAAATTTTAATTTTTTTTAATCGATGGAGATCTGAATGACTACGTTCTACTCAATTGGTTTTGCCTCGAATTATCTCCTTCAATTCCAATGTCATTTCTTAACTATCTCATTTCATAATATTTTTTTAAATTACGTATGATTTTTCTAATTTTAGTATCGAAATTTCATGATTATTTTATTTGTTTTTCACCAAACACACATTAAGTGTAATTTGGCGGACCTAGTCCAACTGTTTGGAAAGAGCCAAGACATAGACATATACAGAAATTAATAACTCTAGTCACTACGTAATGACAGCTATTTTTCATCAATTTAATGAATAAAATTAACATATGCTAAAACAATACGACATAATATTTAAATCTATTATATAATCTGACTTCAATTTATATCTACGCTCTTCAACTTTTCGTATGCACAAATAGGTATCCAAACTTATATACAATTTAAGTAACATGCATATACGTCCTACATGACATATTACACCTAGTATGTCAGGTAAGACGTATGTGTCTATTCATTCAATTTTATATAGTTTCAACTGTCTACTTATCTATCAAAATTGAAGAATATAAATATCAATTGAAGCTAAATTAGATAACATATTTATGTATTATAATAATTTATTTAATGATATAAATATTTTAATTTCAACAATTTAAAAAGTAAAAGTAGAAAAAAGAATAAAAAAGCAGGTGGGTGACAACAGAAATTATCCCAAAAATTGAAATCAATCAGCACCGTCACAAACAGGTATTTTTTAGACAACATGGTCCGGTTGTTATACGACCAATGAACCCGCTCGAACTTCCAAAATTTAATGTTAGACATACCAACACTAACTTATATAGCTCGATCCCGCTCGGTTCGAGAAAGATTCAAAATTTAATATTTATATAAAAATATAATTTGATATTTTATCTCAATTTTTTCATTATTTTTTTATTTGTAAAGTATTTTTTCTCATATATATTGAATTTCAAAGAGTAAAAAATGCGTCTGAAACAAAGAGTCATACATCTTGTTAAAAGAAAAAAAAAGTTTTAGTTTTTGCAAAAAAAAATTAGACATTAAATTTGTAAAACTTAGCGGTCATTTTGTAGACCGCATTAAAATAAATAATCCATGTATTATAGATGGTATTATTTAGTACTATGTTTAATTGGAAATTGATTCTATGTATAACGAATTCATGGATTAGTTATACCTCCTACATGGTATTATATGGTATATTACTAATACCTTCTATTTGGAGGTATTAGCAATACATGGGATATAATACCATGGGATAAATCTACTAAAGACAAAAATATTCCTCAAAACATTTTAATTATTTTATTTATTTTCTTGATTTTATGTTTTATGATTGTGCTAATTTATTTAAATAAGCTTACAAATTATTTAGAGAGAATAAATTGTAAGGAACAACTTTCTCTAAATAATTTGTAAGCTAGTTTATTTAAATAAATTTACTAGCACAACCATAAAACATAAAATCAAGAAAATAAATAAAATAATTAAAATGTTTGTGCGGTTTTCTAATATTTTGTATTTTGAACAATTTATAAAATTGAATGCATATTAAAATTACAACTTGCAATTTTATGCGAAAATGTAGATGGTTTATTTAATTTTACTATTGTTTACAGTCTTTTCAATTTTAAAAGTTGATAGTTTATCTTTTTTTTAAATTGAAAATTGACATTTGTAAGGACTCAATTTACTAAGATGACAATTATTTATCCTCAAATAATTTAATTAAAAAAAAGGCAAACATGACAATAAAAATGTTCTTTTCGTAGCTAGTTAGAAGGCCATAAAAAAAATATTATCCGACAATTATTTACCTTAACCGAATTGCATAATAATTCAAAGGTATAATTGGAAAGAAATTTTTTTATAAAGTTTAATTCAAACACAAGATGAGATGGGAAACAATAAATCAAACACTTGGTAAAAATAATCCCTGCATTACTAAGTTCAGCATTTCTAATCCCAACATTATTAATTCTTACATTATTAATCTTTATATCAAACGACCCATTATAATATTATTGAAAATAATTTTGAAGAAATTTTTTTTTTAGGATTTTGATATTTTCGTCTCTTTGGCTATGCATTGGGGGGCTATAGTGGATTTTTGGATGTATTTAGGTGCACCATTCTCAGTGACAGTGAGTAGTACTGCACGGAAAGACGTGTGGACACCACCAATTACCTTTTTTATTTTTTCGATTTTTTGTTTGGATTCGATATATATGTTAAAATTTAATGGAAGTTATATTTTCATTGAAGAGGTACACGTAAAGGAATGAAACACTTTCTAATTAATAAAGATGTCTGTTTATCTAAAACAATCGCAAAATATCTGATTAAGAATAAAAACCTTTTTATCACTCCTTCCCAATTCTTGTTGACATGCACCAACAATTTCAACTTCACTCAACAATTGTTTTTCCTCTTGGTTTTATATAAATAAAAAAAATTATTATTCTAAAATTATCTGTAGATAATTTAGATAAATATAATGAAAGTCGGAAATGAAGGTGGAAGTGGAGTGATGAACCGAGGGGCTACGGGACTCGAGAGTGAGTGAAGATAGGTAGGCTAGATGTGGAATGACTTTCATAGAGCTTTTTTTTCCTACTTTAATTCTAAGAAGTTATTTTTTTAAAGAAAAATAATTTAATCAATCAATATCGTCTTCCTCAAAAAATTTTTTTAAATAAAACCGTTCACGTAATTTATCATAATAGTGTAAACAGAAGTCAAAGAAATCCAGCAAATCCGGATTATTACAAGGATAAAAATGCATCAATTTTTAATTTTGGAAATTGGTCAATCATTTTGTATATTTATATGACCTCAGTTAAATAATTAAAAATAAAAAATCTCGAAAATAGCTTCATTGATACGTAAAAAGTCCTAAAAAACGCTCATATTAAAATGTAAAATATGTTATATACCCTGAGTTTAAATTAACTAAAATTTTAACACGATATCAAACATCGAGTAAAAATAAAAAGCGACAAATACTATATTGTAGTTATTTGTGTGTCCCATGAAAAGGACCAGGTTCCTCATAAGCTGTGTTTGATAGCTCTTAAAATCACCCAAACACGCCCATGTCGGTAACCGTCGGTCGAGTAAAAATTAAAACAAGACCATATTATTCCTTATTACAAGGTGAAAATGAAAGGCTAAAATTATTTATTTATATTAAAAAAGCTTAGGTTATATATTATATTCACATAGTGAAAAAAAAAACATTAAAACATCAATTTGTTTGACTTTTATAATGTCGAATATCATGTATATATCATAAAAAAAATTGATAAAATAATAAGTAATTTTTTATTTTAATCCAAATTTTTAAACTCGCAAGCTTAGAATAAAATCATACAAATCATAGTTAAATATGATAATACATAAAAAAAAAATTATTTAGCTATGAAATTTTATTTATCACTGATTCCTTATTTTCTTAAAAGGAGGGTTTACTCAAAGTTATAGGTATAGAATCTCACATCTAAGATTAAAAAAATTAAGAATTGTATTGATGATTAAAATTGTTAAATACATACTATTATTATTATTATAATAATAATAATGTAATGACAAATAATCTAATGTCGTAATATAATGCTAATAAAAATATAATTCTAGTTGTAATCTAATCCTAATCATATAAGTAGTCTAATTTTGACTGTAATTTTACGTCAATGTTATAAACTCGTTAGTCAGCTTTGTTGGATCTATTCCTTTGATATATTTGAATCGTCAACTTCCTTTTTTACCAATACATACTGCAAATACGTTAGTCAACTTTATTAGACTTGTTCCAATAGTAAATTTAAGACACCAATGGACGAGGGGCTATCGCTTTTATACCATAAATATAACTAAATTAGGGTGAAAGCCAGCTCAAAGAATTATTATTAATTAATTAATTAATTTAGCATTATTCACCCATTACTTGCTTTAATTCCCACATGGGAAAAAAAATAATTTAGCTATTTTAGTACTAGACATATCATCTACTTCATTGAAAGCCTTTTGTATTTCCCCACACAATTATGTGTTATTTGTACTATTGTTTCTTTTCTATTGATGCTTTTTTTTTCCAGGTCGATGGTTTATAGGTAATAATCTTTCTGTTTTATAAAGGATCTCTATTTTATAAAGAAAGAAAAAAGATCAAATGTACATTATATTCTTTTTAAATTTCACTGAATTTAGTATTGTCATTACTATTTTATCAAATGATATCATTATTGAGAATTATCATCATGATATGTATAATCTTTTATAGAGACAAATTCACACAAATTTGTTTTTTGAACTACTTATATCGAAAAACATATTATATCATATTAACTTCATAAAACTTATAATTTCCTTTTCGCATTTCAGTATGAAATTCACCTAAGATGTCATGCATACCTCAAATTCAGAATATGTTAACCTAAAAGTTTGTCAAGCTAGCTGATTCGTTTAGTTAATTTTTGTTTGGTCATACCCAATTATTGTTACACTAATTAATTAACATTAGAACCTAAAGAATTGCCTAAGTCATTTATACTTTTTATGTAGTTCAATATAAAGTTAGTATATAGAATTGTCATATTAGAGATAAACTATATGTTAATTCAAATATAATTAAGGCCACTCAATCAACTAAAACAACAAGCTAACAACTCTAATTTGAAAGTGCTATAATTTGTGCACATAAAGCAGTTGACAGTGATTAAAATTGATGATAATAAGGTACAATAATTAATTTTCAATCACCTAATCCTAGTTTTGTTTACAATTTGACAAGTCATATAGTTCTAATCAAATGTTTAATCTCTCGTACCAACCATTTGCCAAGAATATTAACCTCTCCACTAAGCCATCTTTTTGTGTTTTAATCATAATATGAACGACTAATACACAAATTTTATAGTTAAACAATAAATTTTTTTATCAGAGTATATTAGCGATGAATGTTTGATTAGTGAAAATATTTCTCTCAGAACAAGTTTCATAAATCACATTCACGTTCATTGTCTTCTCCTCACCCACAAGGGCGGATTACGCATATGCAAGGTGTGTCATGTGACACTGCTTCGTCAATTTTTTTTTACAGAATAAACATATTAAAAAAAAGGAAAAGAAAACATACTTAAAGATAAAAAGAATTGAAAACAAAAAGCTTCTAGCTCAGGTGGTAAAGGCGTCAGAATAATATATCGTATTTTGCTAGATTATATACAAATACTTATGGAATACTATGTTTTCTGCTTACTTACCATATAATAAAAAATAGTAGCAAACTTAATTATTTTCCAACTAATTAAACACTTTCCTTCGTACCAAACACACCTTATATGTGAAAAAACATCCAATCAAATTTATTGATTAATTTAACTTAATTAATTTGATTGTTGAGCTCATTAATCGAGTTTTATCTAATTAATAATGCCTTGATTGAGTAGAATTATGTATTTGGTCA
Source organism: Solanum pennellii (assembly GCF_001406875.1). Taxonomy (NCBI): domain Eukaryota; kingdom Viridiplantae; phylum Streptophyta; class Magnoliopsida; order Solanales; family Solanaceae; genus Solanum; species Solanum pennellii. Next base: position 75,895,814 of record NC_028640.1, on the reverse strand, counting down.
AATATTGAAAACCACGTACTTACATTGAGACATATATAATCAATCATTAAACTAAATTTCAAAAGAATATTAAATCAAAAAACACTATTACCGATTAAGACAGTTCAATAATAAATTGCTAATATAATCATAGGATATTGTACATTTGATACGACGAAATAGTAAAAAAATACGTATGAAATATCCTAATCCTTTTGCCTAATTATAATATTTGTCTGTCTAATTCGTGATTTCATTTGTTTTAACTCTTAGCTGGCATAAATTTTTTTTAAATTTAATATACATTTATAATATGCATGCATGTAGACTACTTGGTGTACTAAATAACAAGCAAGTTACTATATAATATACTAATGTGATTTTATTTTATTAAAAAAAACAAACAAATTTGGTCAATTTTAGTAGTTTGGAATAAATGCCTATTTTGCCCTTACAAATCTTCAACTTGTGGATAGTTTTAAACTATAACAAAATATTGAAGTGTACCTAATTATTTCATTTTGTAGCTTCGATAAAGGCTTAATATATGACGATTTATCAGAATCAAGGTATGAACAGACAAAAAATTTGACGGAGGATGGACAAATTTGGATACATAAAATATTTAAATGTTAATGTAATATAATTAATCAAGATTAATAATAATAGTGTAGACGCTGACTTCAATATCAAATTAATCCACTCAATATAATATACCTAATCTCAATTCTTAATAATTTTCCTATGAAAATAAAACAGGTATACCAAAAACAATTTATTATTAATAATTTATTTCTAATAATAGAAAAATTAGCCTCCTCAAACTTATAGATGACTCTTGATAAAAATGATTACAAATAGTGAAGCTGACTACCTTTTTGCCAAAAAATAATTTTCCACTATGGTTGAAAAAATATAATCTTTGCTTTGTTGATACGAAAGAATAGAATATATATATATATATATATTATATATTATGGACACACAAACCATATATTAAAGGGAAAAAAAAAGAAGAAGAAATTAAAAGTTGTCATATTAGTAGATAAGAAGAATATTGGAACCAAAATTATGCTCTTTAGGGACCACAAAACATAATACATAGACAGCTTTAATCCACCACCTCAAATAACCCATACTAATAAAAATGCCAACTATAATTTTTTTTTTTGTGATAAATGTAAATTTATTTTATACTTTTAAGTTTTATACATCATAAATGAAACAACTTGTTATCGAGTCAGAGATTATATATTTTGTAATCTTAAAAATAAAATATATTTATTATCTGTTGTAATAGATAATGATAATACCTATTTACAAAATAGTGGATATTATTGAATCTTTTCATTTTATTGGGTTCATAGCTTTCTTTTTGTTCTTATGATATTGGACTATGCATATAATAAGCATTTTAAATCCTTTTCTAGTGAATACTTACAAAATTATTATAGTAATAAATTGTTTCTAAATGTTTGATTATTCATGCGCTAGGTTTAATTTATTGTACTGTGTCTATATTTGATTGGTAATGCAGTTTATTGAAAAACAATCTAAATATAACGTATTTTCTATAGGTAATGGATCAAAAATATAGATTCGAGAAACTTTCGCATATAGTCATTCAAAGATGGCTTAATTATGCTCCATAGATATAGTTTGCTAAGTACGATTTGTAATTATATGTTGTAAAGAGGAGAATGAGGAGCGATATTGGGAGAGGGAGGATAGAGGCGAGCAAGACAGGGTAGAGAATGGGAGAGGTAAATTGTATATGTATATCGGTTGTATAATTGTATATTATACATATGTATTTGTATATTCTGACAAGAGAGAATGGGAGCGGAAGGAGAGAGGCGAGCAAGATTGGGAGAGAGAGGAGAGAGGCGAACGAGAGAGGACAATAATTTGTATAATTCGCAGGTACGTTTGTATAATGCGCGTGTTTTTGTATAATTGAGTAATATAAAGACTGAAATTATACAAATATAATAAAACTCGAAATATCGAGTTGATACAAACATAAAAATAGGAACTTTAAACAATTATACAAAATATACTATACAAGTTACATTATATAAATTATATTATACAAAATCCAAAAACTACACGTTTATACAAACTTTAAAAAATTACACAACAAAAAAATTAAAAGTATATGATGAACAAAACTGAAAAACAAAAGGAAATTATGGTCATATACAAATACAAACCATCGTATACAAATATAAATCAAACAAAAAACTGCTAGTCACGAGTGATTATTATGACGAACTATAACTATGACGAGCAATTAAGTAGTATAAATTCACTTAAACCGTGTAATTTTCATATTTTAATTGATTGAATATTAAATTTTATCCTTGGTGAATTTATACTGGTTCAGTTTCTATATTTTAACTCGATTATTTTATGCGTAAACCATATACTAATAGTGTTTTTCATAGGATTCGATTTGCCTTTTGGTACTTTTATTTTTGGTGGTTAATTAATTTTCTTCTCTAACTTTCCCTGTTTAATCATAATCTAAGACAATCATTTGTCATATCTCTTGTTGCTTCTTTGTCTTGTTTCTCACTATTTTGTTGCCACGTGTCCTAATTAAATTTCTAATTAGTTAATATAACCACTGACCAAGAGTGATTAAGACAACAAAGTTAGAAAGTCATGATTATATAGTTAGAATTTTATTAATAACTTTCTAAAAATAATAAAGAAATCATTCCTCGTTATGGTAATTATAGTTTCTTTGATAATTAAACTGTGAATTTAAGTCAAAACTATAAAATTTTGTCGAATTCATAAGCAAAGAGCCAAACGTGGATTCAATAATCACTAATCGCATTTATAATCAGGCTCGGAAAAAAAATATAAATAAAATAGTTTACATTGTATACGTCCATTTTTTCATCATTCAAAGTCAGATGTTATCAACCTGAGCTGTGGCATATGGTATAGTGTTGAAATTATTTCATTCTTAATCAGAAATCTCGAGTTCTTGCCCTTTATATGAAAAATTTATCATTCCAAACGAATCTTGTAATGCACAATTCGAATTTAATTAAAATTCCAAAATAAGCATATAACATCACATGAAAAATAATTTAGAAAAGGTCAAATGCTTACGATTGGATATATTTGGTGATTTATTATTAAGCTATTTTTCTCTTTTTATGGATTGCACAAAGTAGGTCAAAGTTACTAATTTCCTTTGTTTCAAAAAAATTGTCAATCTTCGAAAAAAATTCATCTAAAAAATTAAAGATAAAAATTCAAGAAAAATATATGTATTCTTGTACTCTATCATTTTAATAACATCATGTTGTATTTACAATTTTTTAACATATACAATTTTTAAAAAAAATAATACTTATTTTAAAACGAACAGACTATAAAAAACTATACTCCTTAATTTTCTCCATTTGAAACTGACACAAATCGAATCTGATGTAACGTTGTAAAACTAGGCCTTTTGGGCTTTTTCAGATTAGTATACTTTGCATCATTCTCAAGGAAAGATGATTCCATTTTGACATACTAATTAAATAGACTAAACACTTTTAATTAAAATTAAATTATAATAGTCTAATTAATTAATCTCATTTTTATGAGCCGTGATTGCTTTAAGTATATAATATGTATAGATTAAAAGTTTAAAACAATTTTGAGAGACCCTACATTATATCAATATCTCTTTAGATTTTTCAATCATTCAGGAGTCTGTCTATACTGACATCCAATCTGGATTCGAACATACATTACATTATTTCTCCGGAAAAAAATAAAATTTTTAGGGATACCTCCTATATGCTTTTTGAATGGCTTTAATTGAGTAGTAGAATGGTGCCAAATACAAGTAGGTTAAGAGGACCACAGAATTGCAGAAAATCATCATTAAATTGATTTGTGGAAATTCTCTTTATGTTTTAGATTTCGTTTTATTGCTTTTTCTGAGTTTTGGCAGACCAAAAAAAGAAACATAATTCCAAAAATATTGGCAGCCTTTTATTATTATGTTGATAGATACATTAATAGATAATAAATTAATCTAAACTATATTATATATACATAATATGTGTAGCCTCTTTTGTTGGTATATAGATGGACACACATATATATTAGGCCCATTAACTATTTGTAAGTGGTTCACATGTGCTACATTCTTTTGACCATACAATCACGTGTGCTTACCTTCCACTTTTAAAACAATATTTTTGCCTCGATCGACATAAGTTATGTAGGAATTAGTTTAGGAAAATATAAAAAATCTCGTTTGCCTTCCTCACATCTCGCTAGCCATTCTCTTACGTGTTTGGTATCCCTAATGCATATATATAGTGTATTTCTAGTATTGATTCAGATCTATCTGGGATACATGACTATCTACCTCGTTTTTTCCCTATTTAAGCGTATATGGTAGCAAAAACAATATATTCCTCAATATATGATAGGGAACGCTTAATTAGTAGTAATGTGTAATTATTTGAATGTATAGGTAGAATAAGTATACATGGTATGAATGTATGTCTGATAAGGTAGTTTGTCCATGAAGTTATGCGACATAATTTATTATGCTTTTTACAACATGATTTTGTGTATATTATGTTGCGAAATTATAAACTTATGCACTATCGAACCTATTCTTGATATGTCATGGATTTTGATAAAGCCCAAAGGAAATAAAAGGGCCTAAAAATGAAGGATAAGCCTTTAAACTATGGTATAATATGTATACATGGGCTTTTTGTGTGTGGCTATTTTAGTAAGTTTGATCATTAACATAAAATAGACTAGCCATATCTTTGTAAATTTGTAATTGTATATGTATTACTCCATTCTAGAGGCAACAATGGCACCTCATAGACACTTTTTTTACATTACTATCCAAACCATATCCAATTATCAACTCGACAAACTCCAGACAAGAGTATTTTCCTCGTTGCTCCGCTACAAAAGATTGGTCGATGTTGGTAAAAAAAATTTCACGACATTGAGTGCTACGTAATGCTCTTTTTATCCTCCGCGTTTCGGTTATTATATTGTGCATTTGCTTCGTAAATAACTTGTTTCATATCGTCTATTTTCAGTCTCACAACTCTACATGTAAACATACAAGTTGTTAATGTCTTTATGGGTCAGGCCCATGAAACTGATAATGCCCATATAAGTCCATATCTTTCTGGGTCAGGCCCATTCAGCTGTTAAGGCCCATGTATGATTATGTCTATGGGTCTGACCCATTTAGCTGTTAAGGCCCATGTTTTTTTTTGGCTGGACTATTAAATTAATTAGGGCGAACAACTTTTTTACGGGGCATAATATTTCACTAGTTATGTTCCGTGCCTTGAAAAAAGGGCAACTTTCACATATAGTAATTTTTTTTTTATATTTGTATACTATAGCAAAGTTTGCATAATTGCGCTCCATAGCAAACATAGAAACTGTATAATTCGCTATACATATAAAGTTGAAGCAAATTGTATAAAACAAGAAAGAGAAAGACACTTGGACAGAGAACTGTATAAAAATGAATTGTATTATTATAAGTGTATAGAATGATTATATACAATTTGAATTTGTATAAAATGAGAAAGAGAGAAAGACAAAAAAGACTTGACAAGGAATATACAATTGAATCGAATTGTATAAAACGAGAAAGAGAGAAATTAGATACAATTTGAAAATTGTATAAAGCGAGAAAGAGAGAAAGGCAAAAGAAACTGGGCAGGGGAGTATTTTTATTGTATAATTATAAGTGTATAGGACGAAAATATATGTACTTGCATGTGTATATACAATTTTCTCACGCTTTATACAAACAGAAACCTAATTTATACATTTCGCTTCTGTTTGTATAAGTGAGAAAGGCGAAGGTGGCGAACGAGATCAGGGAGAGTGGCGAGCGAGATTTGAAGAGAGGAACAAAAATATATGTATTTATACAATTTTCTCTGCTTCATACAATAAAAAATAATTTTTATACACTTGTATTTCAATAAAAAATGAGGAAGCGAGAGAGAGATTGGAGGAGAGTGGCGAGCGAGATATTTGGGAGAGAGGCGCATGACAATTTTTTGCAAACGTTTGCTATGGAGCACAATTAAATCAAACCTGGCTACTCCGTTTATTTTAAATTATTAGTTTGCTATTATATACAATTTTCCCTTGAAAAAACTCATATCATTGCTAGACATAAGTTCGATTATTAGAAAGTAGAAATTTAAGACCAGCCCATTCGAAAATCAAATTGTGCATGTATTTTGATTAAGTATTATGGAGAAGTTAAACTAGAAGAACAAGTCATAAGGATAAATTAGTTTAAAGTCAAAAGTCCCAAATATTAGCTGTATCTTATTTGGCATCTTCATATTTTTTTTTGAAAAGAATATTAGAAATTATTCCAAAATTAACATCATCATTAACTTCCAATCACTAGCTTTCCTTTAAGACCTAATATTTATATATATATATATATATATATAAATGTTCTTTTCTTTTTCTTTCCATTGATTCTTCCTATTTGCCAGTATGTCAGTCAAGCCCAATAACCAATAATGGTATCATCAAAAGTTATAATCAAATGAATTATGATATCTTTCATTCTTAAATTTAAAATCTCGAGCTCGAGTCCTTATAAATATCAAAAAATTCAATCAACTTATAACTAGCAAGAATTTTCCACTTCAATTAACCTAAATAAGGTCATGACCTTATACGACGTGGATTCATATAAATTGAGGTCTAAAATAAATATCATCGATATCGCTTTATAAGCAAAAATAAAAACACTACAATAATGACAAAATAAAGAATAAGTGCTTTTTCATTTTGCTAGGTTCAAATACTTAAAAGATGTTACATGTTATCATTCTTCAAAAAAAATGGTTTCAATAACATGACACAAATTTTTCGTCATAAAACTCAATAACTATAACGAGCTATAAATTCGACCACAATATAATTATACTCATGCAAAGCAAGTAAGCACTATTGCATGCTATTCAATGTAGAATTTCGTTAGAGTTTCATGTGAATTGACAAAACATAGGAATAGGTCAAACAAAAAACATCATTTATACAAATAATATAGTACGTGGTACGTGAGAGAGTACTGTAGTTTTTCACATGGGGATGTTATCATTATAACTCCCACAACGACCTGCACGTTACGCCTCAATTATTTCACACTATATATAAATCAAACTCGTATCAATTTATTTGTCTTAATTTAAAATAATATATCTAATTTTAATTTGATGCACAAATTAAAAAACAAAATAAAACGCGAAATTTCGAATAAATTTTCTCTACAATTTTTTGATTCATCAAATCAACAATAATCATGTTACATAAAAATAAAAATTTACAATAAGCTAATAGCGATAATCCATTAATTAATAGGAGTAATCACACTACTTATTAATTTGTCTCTTGTGTTGTTGAATTTCACTCCGAGTCCAACCCGGGACGACTCAGTGGTAAAAAACGACCCGCCCACCGTTTTGCCATCTCCAATCACATTCTCCGGAGTATACTTTTGACTCGTAACTCAATTATTTCATCTCGATTCATTTTTAAAAAGAATATATATAGAAAAGGATTAAATATTGTTTAATTAATCGTGTAAATAATTCTTATACTATTAGTATAAATTTCCTTGCCACAATATGTTAATTGTTTTATCTCTCATGTTACTGATTCCACAAGACACAAACAATTATTTACATTTATCAGATAACTGTAAATAACTGTTCATGAAAAGCGAAGTAATAACTTGAAAAATAAAACAAGTTAACTATTATAACAAGTTAAAATTACACTAATAATGTAACAATTTAGTACACGATGAATAAACCTTTAAACTTACCAGTAAATTTTATTTCCGATAAGCAAAAGAATAATTCCCTCAATTAGTAAAACTAACTCGGACGAGTCGAACCCGGGTCAAAATCATCACCGATCTTCTTATTTTTTTTTTATTCTTCTCAATTCTCGTATAACGAAATTTCGATCAATTTCTTTTTAATTGACTCTCGAAATTTCATCTGTGGTATGAATATTACCAAATGGATTTATCGGAGATTCCATTCAATAGAGGTCTTGAATCAGCCCAGAAATCGAGGTTACTCCGAATACCAACATGACAATATCTCTGAAAATCTTCGAAATTGATGAAACATCCAACGTTGTTTTTATCAGATTCGTATCGAGCTAGGTAACATAATATTTCCTCGAATAATAATTCATCGCAGGGTATATATAACGGACCAGAATTCGAAAAACCAAACTCCTCCTCAACATGCGCTAGTAATTTTTTGAATAATGGATGGTTTAAATAAGTTGTTCGTACGACGAATCTTTTAGAATGAGCACCGACATTTACAGCTACGTGACCAGAAGGTACATCTGAGGGTACGCGACAACGAGCAGTTATCGCGGCCTTCTTCCTCCATCGCCGTAGCATTTGACGGAGACGAACAATGTATCGGATTTTACTGCACGCAGACATTTTTTTCTCGAGAAAATCTGATCTTTTTGTTGTCGTTTTGAGGGTAATTGATGGTCGTTTTGTTGATGTTTTTCAGAAGGAAGAAAATTAGTAAAGGTTTTATTTTCCAGGATTTTCAGATTGGGGATGGCGGGGTTTATATAAAAGTTTGATTTAATTAATAGCCCTTGATTGTTGATTAATTTACGAGATTTGCCATTATTCCTAATTTAGGGAATTTTACGAGTTTTGCCACTAAATTTTTGTAATTTGCAATTTTGGCATGGAAAGTTTTTTGGGTTGCTCGATTTCGGCGTTGAAGTTTCTCTATAAGGCAATTTTGACATTTATTTATTTTTTTCTTTTTAAATTGTTTTATATTTTGAAAGTATATTTACAAACTTGCTCATAACATACCTTATATTGATCTTTTATCTTTTAAAATAGTTGCAATTTTGTTAGCTAAATGGAAATTGACATATATAATACGTTTAATGTGGATTTTTCACGGTTTTATTGTGTTAATTAAAAATAAAATGTGATTTCCGACTTATAGATGGACATGTCCTTCATGGATTTAGGAAACTTGTGACATTTTTTAATTAAATTATTGTGATCAACGAAAAAAAGAAAGAAATGACTAAAAATAACTAAAACCTCGATAAAACAAAATATATATATATATATATATATATATATATATATATATGTATGTATGTATGTATGTATGTGTATAAGCAAATCATAACACCTACTCATTAATTGATCAAGTGCATGTTTGCACTAACAAATAAAGAATTTTGTGGTAATTATACGATCATATTAATAAGATATGAATATTTATAAATATATTTCTAAATAAATGTCATTAGAAAATTTTGCAACTCTAGATATAATGTAATTAATTTAATTATCGCTAAATATTTTCAGATTAATAAATATTATCTTAAATATCTCTTTTGTTTTAATATTATTGGTTTTTAAATAGAACTTTTCTAAACAATATATACGAGGAAGATGTCAAGGTGACGTCCCTGGAATTTTATAAAGTAGCAAAAACTAATGTCAGAGCCAAAGTCAATTACTATAATTTCTTTAAAAACAGAAAAAGAACAATTATAATTTTTTTTGGAAAACAAAATTAGAAGCTCTCAACTAGTTAATATTACGTGGTCACCCAAGATAAGAGAATTGTTTTAAAATATTATTTATATTTTATTTAGTATTAAAATATCACTCAACTATTACTATTTTCTTTCAAATATACTTTACACTTTAAATCATTACTTTCTCCTATTTAACTAAAATAATGATCATATTATTTTTACTTTATTTTTAATCTATTAAAAATAATTTTTCATACTTAAATCTTTTATCAAAATCAAACTTTTTGTTTTTATTTTATTTTATGAAGAATACATTTTTAAAATGTACTATAATTTTATTAATTTTGAATACTTATAAACACATACATTTAAAAAAATATTTATATACAAATCACTCATTAACGCTAATTTACATCAATTAATCATAAATTGTATAACAAATCAATAATATCAAAAGTCAGTTAACTATTACAATAATATTAATTGTATATTTTGCAATTCATGCTTCCGATATTTATTTATTTATTTTTGAAAAAAAAGAAAAAAGTGAATAATATTATATTTTTTATCCATTAGAAATACTAAATACCTCAAAAGTCTCCTTAAATTCTAGTTGATATGCCCTGTCATTAAATAATCATTTAAAAAAAATAATAAACCTATTTAATTCATCAAACTTATGTCTCTACATAATAAATATATAAATTATTACCTGATAATTTTAAAATTTCTGACTAAATTATTTGAAAATTTTTAAACAATTGTATTTAGATAAATTTGTAAGATTTACAAAAAAATTGGTAAGAAAAAGAAAACTATTATTTAACTTCTTTTAATATTATTTTTATTTTTATTCTTTTATTTTATATTATATTATATTATAACTTTCCATACAATTAAACATCAATAAATAAGCTAATAATTAATTGAATTTACTAATTTAATTTGATAGTATACATATTGTATGAGATTAATATACTGATAAATAAAGATCAAAATTTTATTTTTTATAAATATTATTCACTTACTATTTTCTTTTTTTAAAAAAGATATTATAAGTATATATGGATTTCAAAGCACCCAAATAATTATTTTTTTAAATAATTAATCGATCTTTAATATAATTGATTTATTATACAATTTATGATTAATTGAAGTAAATTAGCGTTAATGAGTGATTTGTATATCCATGTTTTTTGAATGTATGTGTTTATTAGTATTTAAAATTGATGAGATTATATTACGTTTTAAAAACGCATTATGCATAACATAAAAAAAATAAAAAGTTTAATTATGATAAAAGATTTTAAGTATGAAAATTTATTCTTAATAAATCAATTAAAAAAATTAAAAACAGTATGATCATTATTTCAGTTAAATGAGTTTAATGAATTAAATTAGTCTACTATTAAAAAAAAGATTTTAATGACATGTCATGCCAACTAGGAGAGAGTGATGCTTTTGAATTGTCAGTATATTTGTGGAAAATAATAATAATTAGGTAATATTTTGGTTCTAAATAAAACATAAATGATATTTTAAAGACAATTTCCTTAACCTGGGTGACCATTTGAGAAATTAACTCAAATATACGTAATCTAATGAAACATATATATCGCTGAGCTTTCCAAGAAAATAAAATGCATATTAATTAACCACTTATCGACACCTAACTAAATAAAGAAAAATTAAGCACATACGAATACTCTATGTTTTGTTTTCTTTTAATTTTTTTTTAACAATATGGAGATAGGATTTTACTTTGAAATAAGTGTTCTTTTTATGGACTTAATTTGTTTGTGTCTGAATTATTTGATCTGGAAACTACTGATAAGTACATAACGTTAAAATAATTTGTAAATTGATAGTTACATATTTGAATAAATAGATTAAGATTGATGATAAACATATGATATATTTGAAAAAAAATATTGATGATGAATTTGACCTTTAGAAATATTTACGAAAATCGTAAGAATGATGTAAATTGAATAGTGAAGAAGTTAGACGTTTATATTTTTAAAAAAATAGAATTATTAAAGATTCAAAATTATGAATTTAATAGTTATGGAGTTTGTTAAGTACAGTCACAATAATTTAGAAAAGTTATTCACGAGCTTGATATATTTCTAAATATTACTTATTTCCATATTTAACGTATAGTTCAACTCGAAAATAGTGAATGAACTGATTAATCAATATATAAATCATGCGAACAAGTTAAAAGTTCCTTGATGAAATTTAAAATTTTAATCATATCATATATTAAACAAGTAAAAACTTATCATTATCAGATGTTTATATCAAATTATATTATCTAATATTGATTTAGTATAAACATTAAACAGTTTATGCTTTACCTTCATGCACTTCTCGTACAATTTTTCTATGTTTGGACCAATTCAATAATTAAGTTCAATAAAAGACTGCCCTACCAACTTATAACTATTAGTTCAAAACAAAAGACAGTACAAATTACAAAAAAAATAAAAAATGAGTAATTTCACTAATTAATTAATTAAGTTTTGGTTTTCTCCTAATTCGAAGCCGCTAGTTGACATTTCCAGAATCAACAAAACATAAATTTTTTTTATAATATTATAATTAGTAATATGGTTGTTGGTAGAATCTTTTGGTACAGTACTGAACTAATTTAAATATCTTTCCGTAAAAACAGCTATTACAAAATAAAAATTGCACTACCAATATCAACAACTATTTTTTAAATATTTTTAAAGAAATTGAAATTAATATTATTATTTAATTAAGATTAATTTGGTAATTAGCGGGTTGATTTAAAATCCTAATTAAGGGAACTAAAAGACAGTAGAGAACAGGCATAGTGGAGTTCGTGTGTTTTCCAAATGTTTTTTTTTTTAAAACGTACGCACGAATTGTCGACCTCTCACATGTCACGTCCTCATAATTATAACAACAACAAAAAAATTGTTTTTTATTTTTATTATATTTTCAAAATTTAAGAAAATAATACTAGTCTGATTTTGTGATTGCCTAAAAAAATTATATGTGCTATAGAGGATTTTTTTTCTCGGAAAATGTTACAGAGCAAGCTATATATATCGGGTATCTAAATTTCAAGTTTGAAGTTTGAAAATAACTCACAATTAAGAGATTATCAAAATTGAACATCTGGAAGTGAAAAATAACATTGTGGCACTAACTGTTATCTCATGTATTCAGATAGCAAATCAGAAACAATAAATATGAAAAGAAAAGAACAATTTGAGTCCACATAACTCCCTATATGACTTTAAGAAATTTAATCCCCTCAAGTAATCAAGTTGTAGATTAATTTCTTTCAAGATAAAAATGATTAATCATTAAAGAAGTAGAGATACTTCAAATTTCGATAATTTCAACGAACTCAAAAGATAATAATGAGATCACACACATGCAAAATCAATTTTATTTGTAAGAAATGTATGTAGAAGAATTGAAGAATTCCATGATGAAATGGTATGAAAAGATGTTAATTATAGCTTATTGAAAATATCACAATTCATTGGGAAAGAAACAACCCTTTTGAAATATCACAATCCATTTGGAAAAGATGCGACTTTTCGAATAGTCACAACTTTTTATAAAAGACATAATATTTCGTAAAGATCACAACCTTTCAGAATAGTCATAACCCTTCATTTCGTATTACCATCTTTAAAACTCACACCAACACTAGAAACAAGAGTATTATGTCTGTCTACTTTGATATCGTTAAAAGAGTGTACATTAATTGGTATTAACTCAACTAAAAGTAGTTCATATTAACAAAAAAATACCATATTGTATAAGAAGACAACAATTTATTCACGCAATCAATACACAACATTTTAACAAATTTATTTGCACTTTATCTTCTTACTCCAACATGTAAATCATGAAGTATATACTATATTTTTAGTTGATACAAATTTTAGAGTTTATGTACATATTTAAAATTTATATTCACAATTTATTTGACAAATAATTTACATATATGTATTTGCTTGTTGGACAATGGACATATATATTACACAACATGTTCATGTTCTACTTCAAATATCATAATTTTTACTTTATTATTGAATATAAATTAAAAGAAAATTGAGTATTTTTACATCTCTAAAAATGTATAATATAAATATTTTTGGAAGTTCTCCATATCTGACCATTACCCATGTGCAAGGATGGCCCATTTTCCCTTTGTTAATTTCCTTAACAATTTTAACCTAACTTCCAAAATATGTTTCTCCTAATCTATTATTAATATCATAGCCCATCTTTTCAAATTCTAAATATATATTGTTTAGCTCAAATATGATTGGTTCCCTCACTCTCTTTTCCAATTTTATTTTTAATTTACGTAGTCAAATTTCTCTATAATGATCACTATTTAATTACAATAATATTTCTTTATAATTATTTATGAGCTGAAATGTCTACAATCATGTATCAAGAGTATACTCACAATCCTTGCATAATATATGAACGTTATATTTGATGCAATAACACAAACTCTAATACCATGTAAAATTAGGTTTTGCGACTATTTCATGTTCACAAGCTAGCTCAAATACTTGAGAATTGTTCAGGCCTTACTAGGAGTCTACAAATCTCATCTCGATCGATATAGATCATTTTATTTATTTTTAGTAGTTATAGCGTTTATCTACGACAACAAAAAAATATCTGGATAAACAATATCGTAACATAGAGGTTTGATCATATTTTTGATCCTTTGAACACAAATACCTTAACACATGGTATGTATTTTAAGCATCCAAAAGTTGAAATTAATAATGCAAGAGTCTTTTGCTTAACTTTATAAGTAATGAATTTTTGTCATAGATTTTTTGGATATCTCAAATTAATTGGGACAAAATTGTAATAATAAAAAGTATCAAGAAGGGCTAGTAGGAAACAAATTATGGTCCCGCATGCTTTATAAAAGTACAAATTCATCCCCCCAAAAAGTCTTTAACTGCATAAATGCCCCCACTTGCTCTATATTTTATTTTATTTAAAGTATCACTTTTCATTTATCCAACAATTTTATTTTAATTATTCATTTATTTATACAACAATGTTCAATGTTTTGTGCAAATATACCTCCAAACTAACAACATTAATATTTTCTAAATTTAAATTATATTTCCCCCTCAACATGCACATATTCATTTATAGATTAATCAATCTTTTCCAATAAATCAAATTGTGACTAAATTTTTTTTTGAATAAGTTTTTGTTTGAGACATAAATACTACACTTTTATGAATTATTGAGGGGTGTAGGCAAATAATTAAAATGGATTTGGGAATATATGTTAAGATTTTGAAGGGTAATGCCAATTTGTGTGTAAATTTTATTAAAGTGCATGAATATTGATTCAATTTTCTCTTTATTAGATTACACTTTTTGTATTTTTATTTTTGTAGATAATATTCTTCTTGATAAGATTGCGACCAAAAACTACATATAATTTTAATAAGTTGCTAATTAAAGCTAGGGATTACCATATACAGAATTACCCAATCACTTTTTTCATATCTAAGCTTGACTATCATAATATCATATCAACCTTTAGAAGCTTGATATATCGAATTATTTAAATTAAACTTTAAAAATATCTAACAAAATATCAAAGGACCACCCTGCTAAGATATGTGTCGACAAATTCAATCAGCGATCTCTAATAGCTAACATGTTAAAAGTTGATAAATAATAACATATATTTCTATTCTATACATAATTGCTAAATTATTGTACTAAAATCTAATCTATCTAATCGTATTTAAATGTTCAAACCTGTTGATTAAAATCAAAATTTTAAATTCTACTTGTAATATTTAAATGTTGCTTGCCTAGACCCTAGTAGAACAAAAAAGTGAAATATAAGTGGGATTCAAATAAAGAAATTAAAAATAACGTGGGATCCAAATAAAAAGCTATTAATTGCTGGATATATAAAATAATAAAAATAATAATCCAGATTGATGACATGGCAACAAAGAGCCCACTTTTCAAGAATACCGTTATCTCACGTAAGCTCCAATAGCTGACATGGCACCCTTCTTGGAACTCATCAACCTCCCATTTGCTCTGTTGAAAGATGGGGCCCGTCTTCTCGAATCAAAATTTTCATTAACGAGCGTCAAAATAAATTTTCGAGTTATATTACAATGATTTGCTACGTAATATACATGTCCACATAAATCTCATATACAATATACTTTTTTGATAATTAAGTTTCAGATGAACCTCTTCCGTCACAGTAACTCCGCTTTCGGTTCAATGGGTCAATAGAATTCTTTTTTGGATATAATATTAGTCCAAGAAGTTATTTTTTGTCAGAAAATTATTTTTGGTTTCGAGTTAGAACGTCTAGGTACGTAGAAGCTTAGTTGTATAGTGAGCAGTAATCACGGGCCTCTTGTGGACCCACATGGGCCCATATTCAACGTTGTTTTACGGCCCAGTTGTATTTTAAAAAAAAATAAAATTACAGTGAAAAGAAAAAGTAAAAAACCGTGGGCGTAATGTTGACTAGATTAGCCGTATTTTACGGTTCCGTGATCTAATTACGGTTAATCGTACTCGATCCGTTTATTTTTAATTGTCATTTATAAATATTTTAAGAAATAACTACTATTTTCGTCTCATTTTATGACATGACATTACATAAAGAAAGAAGACTTTCGAATCATCTGACTTAGAACCATTTTAAAATATTTGAGTGGTTGACTGTCATTTCGTTAAGGGTGAAGGAAAATTTATAAGTTAAATTATTTCTAATTATAATAAGATTAAAAATAAAAAGGATGTCACATAGGACACTAGGAGTAATAATTTGTCACAATATTCTTATTAATTGATGTACAAATAAAAAAAAAAGTCTAATATCGCAAGAACATAGAGAGTGGTTAGGAACTTAAAACAAAATAATTTTATACGACGTTATTTAACTTTATTTGAAAATTTCTTGTTTTAGAAAATCGTTCAATTTTACTCGAAAAATATTATGTATTATATTTAGATTCTTTTTGCTAGGAACTTTGTTTTTTTCGTTGGCAGTATAGCAAATTGGAAGTAGAAGGGAATTATACTCTTGTTGTGACCATTTTGAGTCTTTTTTACTCTCTATTAAATTAATAAGTTGGAGAAATAAAATATGTATCGGATAAGATTTAGTTGTATTTATACAGATTTTTTTTGTGGGTGAAATTATGGACTTTGAACTGTCAATAGTGCGTGTGCATGCCTTTTTAATGTTGTTTTTTTCCCTATTTTGTTTTGGTGTTTGTCTTAAAAATCGCAGCCCGTAAAAGGATTTGGTAAGTTAAGAGAATTTGGATACAAACGACAAATTTCAGATAAAATAACAATAATAATATATTCAGTATAATTATATTATATATGTATAAAATATATGTAGACTCTACACATTTCATTTCAACAATAAAGATTACTTATTAACGATTGATCCTCGATTCAAGAGATAAAGTAAAAATAATTTAGATAATAAATTAAAAATTAAACAACATTAAAGTATAAATTGCATGGATACTTTTGAGTGGTAGAGAGGTGACATGTGTATATTTTTAACTTTAAACTCATTAACAAATGTTTTATGTTGGTTGTTTAATATAATTTTTGCTTTTATTGAAGAATCTTTTTTATCCTTTTTGGCTTTTACGTTAATCATGTTGGATTAAGCACGACAATCTGGGATAATTAAACATGTTACACCATATTTTATAATCACCAAAAAAGTTGGCACCGCATATATCTTATATCTCAAAACGATAATAAAAAATTCACACGTCTTTATTCTTTATTAAAAATTTTTGTTTTCTGAATCATATTCGATACTCACATTGAAACTTGATTAAATTTTGAATCATACTTATTTTGAAATGTTTTTCTTATTAAATTGTCTACAAAAAATATTTTGAAGAATAGCTGTTTAAACGATACTTTTATTAAAATTAGAGCAATAATTTATACTTTATCAGAAATTCAAAAATACCTTGTTAAACTTTTGCTAATACATAAAACTATTTAGTTTTTCCTTAAAAAATATTCAAACATCAAAACTCTCATAAATAAATATTTTAAAACAAAATAAAGGCTATTAAACTTTATTTTCTCTATGATTTATGTTTCGATTTTTCACAACATTTAATTTTGGCGTATGCAGCACCGCACGAGGGGGGCAATGCCAGATGTTTGTTGTTACTAATTACAATAATTAACGATTATAATTAAGGTTTTTAACAAAAATTAGACACAAGATAAGATCATAATCCAAAATTATATATCTTGATGTTCTTAATTTTTTTGTTTGTAATTAAACAGGTTCTGATATTCACATGGTTTTGTGATAAAAAAGACAAAGCAAAATCTTTTGCTACTTATTATGAAAAAACATGCATGCATTGTTTGTAGATCAGTAAGTCCTACTAATGTTTTATGATTAATTTGTCCTAATTAAAGGTGTTTATAAATTACTAATAAGTATAATTAATGATGTTCAATGAATATAGCACAAAGTTATTATTATTGGATATGTAATCTTTGACTACAAGATTTTGTTTTCAGAAAAAAACACATGCTTTTATTTTGTTCTTAATGGATAATTAAGCTTGGGCAGAAATTATTTAATTTGGCTCAAATAAATCAGAGGAACTTTTTTATTTGTCTCAAGATAATTTGGCCAAATTATTTGAAACTAGTACTTGTATTTTGAATTATATTAACGAAGAATGTGTTGATGGTATTAATAATTATGTTATCTTGAAAATTTAATTTAAATTTTTATTCAATATAAAAACATTAATTAAATTTGTAGATTTTTCTTAACGACGATAAAATTAGTTTTTGCTAATGCTTAAGAATTTGTTTTTTTATAGCCAAACACCTTAAATCTCAATTTAAGTGATTTTTTTTATGAATTCAAATATAAAATAAGCCAAATATGTTAATATTATCAAGCAATTATATCTATCTATTAATCCTTCTTTTTTCTTATTAATTTTTAGAATCGACTTCAAACAAGTCAAAGTATCTATTTATTCGCCCAAATTAGAGGGTATAAACGTTAGAAGAGGCCAAGTTAAAGATTATGTTCATGAGTTATGTTTTAATATTTGAATTTGACAACATGCAATAAAGTTGTCTGATATTAAATAATCTTATCGTCATTACTTTTCTTAATTCCTTCTTTTTTCTTATTAATTTTTAGAATTGACTTCAAACAAGCCGAAGTATCTATTTATTCGCCCAAATTAGAGGGTATAAACGTCAGGAGAGGCCAAGTTAAAAATTATGTTCATGAGTTATGTTTTAATATTTGGATTTGACAACATACAATAAAGTTGCCTGATATTAAATAATCTTATCGTCATTACTTTTTTAATTGTATTCTAATCCATCGGACTGCTCAATTTTAAAGCTATTTTGTCGTCAACTAACGACTTAATTAAAATATGATTAACTTTAATTAATTAAATAATCATGTATAGTTTAATTTGTTTGCATGTTTAAGATGCTCTTGGGGTGCACATGTACTTCAGTTTGCATACTAAGAAGACTCCTAATTAACTTGTCTTAAAATTAGAGCTAAAGCCAAAATATTCGTTAATTTTTTTTAATTATCTTTATAGTAATGGTTAATGAAGGTTTGTTAAAATTTTAATTAGTTTGTCTAAATCCATGAAAAAAAGGGAAAAGTATTTGTTAAATGTTAAAATGAAATTGATTTCACAGCTGTTTGATGGACTCTATATATGTGCTTTGTTCATGATTAGATGTGTAAAGAATATATTATTGACTAATTAAGGTACATTAATAATATCAATTCGTCCATCTATTTTATAATTTATAAATTTTTTGGTTCTTAATAAAGCAAATTCAAGGAATTTACACGTTTGGTTTTATTAAAAAATTGAAGAGATTATTGGTGCTTGGTGTATATATAAAAGATGATATACGATAATCACCTCTATTTTACCACATTAATTTGTAACATAGAATAATGGTAGATAATCTATTATAAGCTTATAAAATGTTAAGTTATCTTGTTGGGGTAAAAAAAAATTATTACATTATTATTAATATATACAACTTAAATAGTACTTACTTTATACCCTTGTATATATACAAATTTGAATGTAGTCAGACTTCAATGTAAATATCATATGGGGTAAAAAAATATATATATATACTCGACAATTAAATTTACCAGTAGTAATTTTATAAGTGTCATAACTTTTTTTCTTTTGCAAATTCAAATTAGTATCTTTAATTTAATAAAATACGTCTATATAATACAGTAATTGTGATCCTTTTATCTTTAATTAAGAAATTTTGAGTTCAACTAATTAAAATTAAAAAAATTCTGTAGAAATGTCTCTCTCAAAAATGCATACATGAAATAGTGTTGCTAAAATATATGACTCCAAATAATATGAAAATAAATGTAACTAATATAATCCAATTACTATACTATATATATTGATAATTATAATTATAAAATCATGAACCGGAAATGGAATATAGTTGCACCAGACTTGATCAATATATATTCCACCACCAATAACAAACAAAATATATAAATTTCATATATATATATTTTACCTAATTGCCTTACAAACCGTACGACCCAAAATTCCAGTTATAATATATAGTATTTATTTATTTATTTAAATTGAAAAACAGCTAAGTTTGTACATAAAATAAATAAATTAATTAAGTTAGTGCAAGGATGTGTTGTAAAATTTCCAACCAAAAAGTTTTGAAGACAGTACAGATAGTGTTGCACTAACACGTACGTACCCATCATTAACATTATTCCTTACGTAATAAACCTATAATATATATTTCTATATTTAAATATCCGATTTTATTGCTCTCTGATCGTTCAATCAAATAAATCAAGCTCATATACGTATATGAATTTATGTTTTAATGGTGCATATATTTTTGTACCCTATTAAGTTATATACCTTGACGTGCACAATTACATAATATATAGTATTAATAACATGTTATACAACTAGAAGTCAACACTATATTATATTCGTTATATTTTTTGAAAGTGAATTTATGTTTTGACGGTGTATGTATTTTATACTCAATCAAATTATGTACCTTGACGTACACAATTACATTATATGTACTAATTATTATTTACATTATAAGCTTTGATAAGATTATTTGTAGAATATATAGTATCAATAACATATACAATAATTAAGAACTCAACATATACATTAGGTCTATTTTTATAAGTAAAGTTAGAGTAGTTGTTTTTGAAAAATCATCGAGACTCAAATTAAGATCAGTAACATTTTTAAGATAGTTAAATCGATGGAAAGTATACTAAAGTTCAATTATATTTTTCTTTTGAATTAATTGATCAAAAAATCTCAGAATCACGTTTGAAATTTATATTAGAGTCTCGATTAAATTCAAATCACACATTATATGTCCATTCGAGAATGATATTCTTGATAAGATATTCTCCATATTCAAATCACACTCAAAATCTTTAATTAAAAATGAAATAATTTTACCACTGCATCACAATCGCGATAAAGCCGAAAAAGCTTTGAAAAGCCTGTTTTATAAAGAGGCCACGTCTAGAGCCCCTAATAATTTTGGACGGTGAGATGAGAATCTATCTATAGGCTAATAAAGTTTGGTATATCATGATCAAATATATCGCTGCAGACAATATTATCACGTTACAAATTTCGATATACAAATTTCTAAATTTCGATGGTTTAAATTTGGATATGAAAATTTTTAATTTTAAAATAAAATATATTTATTCATAAGCTGCATAAAAGAAATCGTAAAAAAAACATGATAAAAAATAGAATTTAGCGATTTTTAAAATTTTAATTGTGTCATATGAATGTCAAGGTGAACTGGAATTCTGACTGAAATTTTGGACGTTCAAAGTCTTCAAAGACGTAATATTGTAATTAGTTTGACCTATGTATGTTATTTTATTTTTATGATAACTTTCGCGCATTTGGATCGTTGAGTTTTGAATATGAAATATTAAGGTTTTTAATCATTTTATTGACTACTAAGTCATATCCTTGGGTACATGTCGTGTTTACCTTTTTTTTATTTATTTACAACAATATATCTAATGTAGTTTTATGAGCGAGAGATATAAAAAAAAAATGAATCCTACGCGTACCTTAATTTGTCTCGTATGATTCTTGGTTATATGTGAGCGTATATACACCTAATTACTCTAAATATACGAAATGAATACGTATAATATACTTTTTTTTGTTAATTATTCTTGATGTATTCTAGAAGATCTCGTAGGAATTAAGCACTCGATCATTCTAAAAATCATTGAGTTCATTATATTATTTGAGGAATTTAATTCAAGATAATTACTTAGACAAAGTTATTTTCTTCCAAAATGGAACTTATAATATGCCTATATATGTTTGTGTGTTTGAACATAAATATTTTTATTTTTAAAACGTTGGTATAAGAGAATGGTCATAAGTCATAACATGATCATTAACATCTAATCTAGGATCGTAGATGCTAACAGAATCCTTCCTGTATGCTCTCTACGTGAAAAAATAGAAATTACACACTTAATTAGAAGTTTTGAATTCGAGCCCTACTTAATAGACTCTGTGCGATTAATTTTTATTTTTGTAGTACATTGAAGTCTTCCGTGTTGAAAGGGTAAGGACTCATGTTGTACGTAAATGAAAAAAAATTAAAATCATGCCCTCAATTTAAAGTTATTAGCTGGATATAAATTATGATATGTCAAAAAAAATTATCATATTCACATGATGTACGTAAGTAAGATATATATATATTGACAATGCAAATTGGCAAATTGCAAAAATTAGTACATTATCTTAGCTTATCTTTATTATTTAATCCTTCCTGTTTTTGCACATTGGAATGTAAAACCAGGCTTAAAAATTTATTGTCATTTTGATGTAACATTTCCAATTTTAGCAACATGCCAAATAATATTGAAATTTCTACAACAACACATACATAATAATTGCTTAGCTTGAACTATATATTATATATTTGTGTTGTGTAAATAATTAAAGTTGCTTGTTCCCAAGAAAATAATAATAATATTGAGTTCCCATATAGACGTATGTGATATTTGCTCTATATATTTGAGTATTTTATTTATTTAGTTCCCATATTATAGAGCATGTTGCGCAGCCCACAGCATTCATTTGCGTACACGTCCATTACCATACCTTTTGTTCTTCGAGACCTAAATTAGACGCGAATAATTCTATCATAAATTATTTATTAGAGTTCGATGTGTTTATATTTTTAGAAATGTAACATATAATATATAGGTTTTGAATTTGGATGAATCTTGTAATTACACTCTATGTATCTACATTCGGCCTTTCATTAAATCTATTAAATTTTTTAAAATAATATTTCAAATTGTAATAAGTACTCAAAAGTTAATTATCTATAAATAAATGTATTTTTAAACAGTATTTATTTTGGGCGATATCTGAGAATGACAAATGAATGAATCAGACTATGACATGTAATTGACGTCTATTTTTTTCTATTTGGAGAAATTTTGGGGATCGCAACACTGAGGCTGACTTGGAATGGTATAACCTTAACAATAATTAAATTTGTTCTGTATCGAGTAGAAATAAATGTTTTAATAGCTTGGAACACACTTATAATGACCTGAACAACAATCAACCTTGAGTACTTTAGTTATTTTTGGATCTTTATTTTCAAAAAATATAACTATTTTGGATCAGTTATTTTTAGTAAACTCAATAATTAAAATATACCAAAAGAACTATAATGGATTAAATACGAATTTTATTTGTTGTCTATAATTATTTACTTTTGTGTTGTTTCTCAAAAAAGAAAAGAGGAAAAAGTTGCATGCAACAACAAATTAAATGGAGTAATACAGTTGGTAATTAACAATATAAAATGGGTTTAAGCGACTCATTTACGTGATTAAGGGGCATAATGATGCAACTAAACGACTTTTATTGTGACACTAGTGATCATTAAATTATTTAATTACTAACCAACAAGCTTGGTGGGTTGGATGTTACTAAGACTTTAATTATTTTCAAACTTCAATCATTTTTAATATTTCTAATTCTTTTAAAGGGATTCAAATGATTGAAAATGATTGATCGATTCACCAAATATGTATAGTTTCCTTTGAAGATATAATATTTAATAGTGGCTAATTATCATAATATATAATTTAATTGCTAGCTTAATTGTATATAGAGCTAAGAGATTTCCATCTTAGTTTGTATAAATTAAATTAATTTCGAGTTATTTTTCTATTAATCAAACAATGGAGAAAATATTACATCTTAATTTCTTAACGATAAAAATAAAGATTTAAACCGGAGGAAATTCATTTACAAGTGAGGCTTATTCAAGTGGTTGACTATCTCCATCATTAACCGATAAAAGTGTTTGAGTCACACATAAGAATTAAGTAAAAACACTATTGATCATGTTGGGCGGTGAAATCCATTAACCTAGACATGTACATTTTATTAGGTTTTCCTTGTTTTCTGAGTTCGTGTGAGAGTCCAGACTAGATTTTGGTTGTGCACTGATCCATTTGAAGGTGACGCTTCCGACATGATATCTTCATAACCAAGACTCCAAACTGAGACGTTTGATTATTAAAGCAGTTTTCCCCACTATACCACAACTCATGTTAATGAATTACATTTCATCCGTACGTACATTGTTAAAATAGTAGCATCAAGTGGAACATTTTGTTATTTTATACTTCTTGACAATTTTCTTATTGTTTTCGATATGAATTCTTCACTATCATACTTACTTTTATATATCTGTTTTTTATGTTTTACATTGAGCTGGGATTGATCAAAAATCAATTTTTTACCTTCCTGAAATAGGAATAAAATTTCATACATCTGCGTTTTCTCATATTTTACTCGCAGAATTACATTAATACATTATTATTATCGTTGATTTTACCATCCTACCAAATAATATAATTTTCCTCACTGACGGTTCCTAAATTAGAAACTAGAAATTCAACAAATGAAATCATAATATACACAAAAAAAAAAAAAAAATTGCGAAAACCAAAGCTACCATTTATTGTTCCAACATTAGTAATTACCAATAAAATTATTTGCAGATCACATCTATCGAAGATACTAATCAATTTTCTCATTATTATTTAAACAAAAAACCTTATTATAAAATTGAAAAATGCCATAATTCACATATCTGCAAAGATCTTAAAGATCTGTAGTTCATTACGATAGTGTCAGAAGTAACAAGTGTTGTGTGGAATGGGTCAAAATTATATATCAAACTTGTAATAAACCAAATAAAGATTCCAAAAGTGGCTTAACTACTGGTCTACAAATTAATAATTCAACTTCTTATGATTACCCTCTAATTTAAAAATAAATTTTTTTAAAAAATCAAATACTATTAGTTAAATTAATTAATTAATTAAAGTTATGAAGAAATTAAAAAGATATGGGCTATTTTTGATTCTTTAATCATTGAGAGGGAAAGAAAAAATTAAAAATAGCATGGAAGCATGTTAGGAGTCCGTATTAAACGGGAATTCTTGTTTTCATTTTTTTATATTTATTGTTTAATTCATATTTTTCTTATTATAATAAAAATTTAAAAAATTTAAACCCTCACATGGGAGGAAGATGCACCATTTACCAAACCACAAATAATAAAATGTAGTACTATAAGTATTTTTTTCCCCTTCCTTTTTAGACTCATGTATCATTAGTTTATTTGTAAAAAAAAATAAAATATAGTGGTTACACTATAATCTATCTGTTTCGATTATTTCAACGAATACCTATTTATTATCAGAGAGCACCAATTGTGAGTTGAGAGACTAAACTAGAGGGTTGAGGTAGTAAAAGGGGTTCATCTGAATATGAACATCGATCTTTAATTGAAAAATTATACCATCAACCCTTGTTCACAAAAGGATGTATGCAGATAGGAGAAATTATCTACTCGTTTATGTTTATGTTTGAAATATGAATCTCGATCGTGCATCATTTTCACTGATCAGTACGTCATACTTTTTAGTTACTAGTGAGTGTGACAAAGCACGGAGGAATTGGGAAATATAATTAAGGAGTTCAATTAAATCGTCTTCGTTAAAAAATTATATATGTTAGTTTGAAAATATAAATTTGTTTATTTAGTACATAATGTTGAATTCCTTGACATACTAAAGAATTCTTGTATAGTGACAAAAATGTGGTTAATAAGAAATTTCTTTGTTTCGAATTACAAAACCGAAATATAATTCTCCAAATATAATAATTTCTAAATTCATTGATAGTGACTCATGCATGCTATCATTTATTTTATTAATTTTAATAAAGTAGAAGAGTATTATTTTGCTTTTTGAGCTTTCATTTTCATCTGGATTTTGTGGATGGTCCCATTATAAACATTAAATATTTTGGGGGTCCATTAAAGAATATGGGGTGTTACTTCAAACAAACCAAAATAACCAATGGATTATTTGATTCCCCTATGAAATTTGTTTCTATTTTCATTTCTCTTGATTAATCATTTGGTAATATGGCATGAATACAATGTACTTGCATCCACCAAAATCACATAATCTTATTATGAGATTTTTTGAGTAAACAACAAGCCAAAATTTATAAATTATGTGCATGAACGTCTTGAAAAAACAGTTGAAGCTTAGTCTCATATGTGCCTAAAGTTCATTAAAAAATGACTTTCTTTAGTCATATGTGTATGTACTTCAATCACATGAAAATTCTAGGCACCATATGTTCGAAGTTATTCTAACGTGGGTAAATTTTTATTTTTTTTTAACGATACGAATATAATTTAAATGATGGTCCCAAAAAAACACAATCTATTTTCTTGGGCCATTATGAAGATCCAACAATCCAATTTAGCTTTTCAAAAGTTGATGGGTTATTGGGCTTGGAACTTTGGATCGAGTGGGTTAAGGGTTTGTTGGGCTTGGGATTGAGGGTTTATTGGGCTTGTACTATTCAAATTCAAATTTGTCTATGAGATTCTTTAAGATTTTTTTATTTTATTTTTATATAAAAAAAAATTCTAAATCAAAGATTAGTTATCTGTATTCATTTTTATAAAGAGTGAGAATCTTTTTTATGTTAGAAAAAATTTAAATTAGCTATATAGAGAAGCTGATATTTTCTTGTCGATCAAAGCATAAAAATAAGTATGCCACATAAATTGAGATTGATAAAGTTAACTTATTTAGTAAGACGAAAGTTACTAGTTATTTTTAAATTATAGCAAAATATTATATACATAGTTTTCAAAAAATTCCATAAATTTAAGGGATCATCTCATTAGAAGTCTTAAATGGGCTAGTGCCTAGTTGAACTGAAATTGAAGAAAATTAAAAAGAATTGAACTAAAATTTAAGTTGGGTTATGATCCACCTATATTTATTATCGGCTAAAATGAGTTAGGCTCAAATAGGCTAAAAAAATCGAATTGGATCATGCATGACCTGTTGGATTTGACTCCCATTTATTCTCATGTAAAATATACAACATTTTTCAGAATGGGCCTAGGCCCAAAGCTTAGAATTTCTTCAGTCCAAACAAATGTTCCCTTGATGAAAATCAGTAGTAGTATGACTTTGGTGCACCATAATTACTTATTAACTAAGGGGTGGTTTGATACATTTTTCATTTTCCATCTCCTCATTCTAAATAATCAAAGGAGGGGAGGTGTGAAAAGTTGGCTATAGGGGATACGTCGAGAGGTAGAAGTAGGGTAAAAGTATTGAAGAGAGATAATTAGACAGGACATTATATGACTTCAAATTAACCAAGGACGTAACTCTAGATATGATGGAGTAAATGTCGCGTATTCTGCCAAAAAGTTATAAGTAAGAGTAGAGTGTTGTTTTGTCTTGCAACGGTTTAGACTTATTACTACATATCTTAGTACTACTGCACCTTTGTATTTCTTGTCATACGTTATTTATTGTGTTTTGAGTATCACACTATTTCTTTTATTTGCTCTTTTTATTGTTTCTCGCTTGTAGTCTCTAAAATGTTTTTCTTATTAATTAGGGTCCGTTTGGCCATGCGATATGGTATCAATGATACGGAATCATGATATGGAATCATGAGATGAATTTGAAGTTTTGTTTGGACATGCGATATGAAATTTTGGTGTGGTATATTTTCTCAAAAACATAAATTTTCATAAGTTCTAAAACTGTTAAAATAGTCTCAATTGTTTATTCAATCTTATCAAATAAACAAACAATTATAAAATCGCACAATAAATTATTATAAAGTTATTTGTTCTCCACTTAAGTAATTATTTCATCAATGTATTTAAGTAAAAATGAAACACATTTCACGGGATCTTCAATATTTTACTACTCAATAATCGTGAAGTGTGAGTTAAAATGACTAAATGTTGGAGAGAATAATAAATTTTATGTCGGTGAGAATAATAAATTATAAAAAGTAATGATGTGATTATAAATTTTATTTACATGTGAAATAAATGGTTAGTAGATATAAATGTGGGGATTGTTTTCACAAAATATAAACTTGTGGATCAATTTTTTGTATTAAAATTTCTCAAATTATGATATGGTATTTCCATATGATTCCTTATCATGTTTTGTTGAGAATATGAAATCACATCCGATGATATGGAATCAGCGTAAAAATTGCATGTCGATACGCTGATTCCATCTTACGATACCATATCGTGATATGGTATCGCATGGCCAAACGCCTACTTTTTTCTTTTTACTTGATTTTGATGCACTTGAATCAAACATCTTTTTAAATACAGTCTTTCTATCTCTACAGATAATGATAAAATCTAAGTATATTCTATTCTTTTCAATTTTAACTTAATGAAATCTCACTGAATATATTGTTATCGTTATCGTAAGTTACATGCATTGTTTTTTTCTATTAAGGCCCACAATAAGAAAAATGACCAAAGTGAAGATTGCATAAAAATAGATATAAAAGGGACAAAATGAATAATAAAGAGAGAACAAAAACAAAAAATGTTTCCTCACTTCCCTACACTTTATACTATTCTTATGTTCCCTTAGCAGCACGCCCAATTACATTCTTTTATTTTGCCTTTAAGTCCTTTCACTTTCAATCATCACTTGTGGACCCCCTATTTTATTTTTATTTTTATTTTTACCCCATGCCAATACAATTATCAAACTATTAATACTATACTCTAATATATATTCTCAAAAATAAACTTTTCTAGGATTATCTTAGTGATATCTTACTACATTATAATGATGATGTTAATCATTTGCTTGTGCCATAAAGTTCAACCACTTAGTTTCTTAGTGTTGTGTCCACTTAGTTAATAAAATTGATTTACTCATATGAAAATCAAGTTTATAGTACGTATTAATTGTTTTAATTCAACATATCTTATGTAGATTTGTTTCTTCGACTTCATTATTATTGAGTTAAAAAGTGTGTGTGCGTCATATGAACTATCTCTTTAATTACTTCTCTCTCTATTCTAATGTTGATGAATTTATCTAAGGTGTCATGTTTGCGATTCTTTTTTCAAAAGCTTTGCCAACTTAAAATTCTAAGTTCTTTTTAACTCGTTCTCATTGTTCCGTCATTGATCATGTATGTCACCCACAATAATGAGAAAATTGTCATAAACGTATCGCAGATTCTTTTGAGTAGTGAAAAGAAGGAAAAAAATAAATTCTTACTCTCTGATCTGAGAACTTTAACAATCATCTTGAAGATTCATATTAATAATTTCCTCATTTTAAATAATTTTTGGTTTGATTGCTTTTAGTATGTACAGAACAACAACAATAACATATCGTCTTATCTATTGAAATTTTATAAGTTGAATCTAGAGAAGGTGGTGCGTATATATATGCAACATATCTCAATCTAGTGATGAGTAGCGAAGATAAATAAGATATTTTTGATAGACTATCTACTCAAGCTAAGCTTATTCTAATTAATAAGAAAAAAATATACGATAATAAAAAAGTCATATAGAAAATAATGATAAGAAGAAAAGTAGCCACAACAAACAATACCATAAACGAAGTTGCGGAAACATGTAAAAAAATCAAAATTGAAGGTAGCAAGCAAATACTTGATATTTTTCGAGTAGCTACTAAATAACCTTCCACTTAATTCTCGATATTCATATATATATATATATATATTCTGCTATCTAAAACCATATCCTCAATAAGTTTGTTCACTAACATAGGTAATTTTGTTGCCCAATGAATGAAACACCAAGAACTAAATACACTTATCAAATGATAAACAAACTAATAACTATAAACATCAGGATGAATAATACTAATTATGTTCCATAAAAAAGAAAACTAGAAAAACGTTACCCTTTTTATGGTATGTAAAAATGATTCAAAAAAGATTTATAAATGTCAATTTTTTATTTTTGAAAAAAAAATAAATAACTACGCATGCAGGCTGATGATTTTGCGTTTGATATAATAATCAATTATAAGATGGGCAATAATTAATTACCAATAACTTTTCATCATTCAACAATCTCAAATTATTAAAACATTGACCAAACACCAATTATTTATACAATATTTTTTATTTTTTAATTAAATATATATAATTAAAAAAAGATAAAAGATTTTTTCAGATAGTGATAATTGACTCTCCACTCTTATTTTTTTTCTTGATACGTATCTCACACTTTTATGAAAGTGCTTTTGCTTTACTAGAAGCAATCTAAGGTCAAATAAAAAGAGCAATATACATGATTAGTTTATTTATGATTACTTATAATTAATTACTTTTTTTTTCTTCATCTTTTTTCTCCAATAACTCTACTTTTTATCTTTTTTGGTGAAAAAAGGGATCATCTTTATGATATTATGTACTTCTACTAATAACATTGTGGGGTACCATGATTTCTTCCAATCATAGTAATGGTTGAAATATAATTTATATGTTTTTCGAGAATATATACATATTATAAAGGTGAAAAAATAAAGTCAAATTAAAAAAAATATTGTTTATCGTAGCTATCTGAGTTAATTCTTCATTAATTGATTATAATATATTTATTAATACAAATATGAAATAACTTTATCTAATAATATATGTCTATGTCAGTCTCTATTAAAATTTGAACCTATACATTGATCTTCCTTAAATGAATGCTCATAGGAAGATTTAAATATAGAACAACAAACTCATGATACTTTTTTCTTTTTGTAATATAATCACTACAAATGTACAACAATTTTTTTGAGGAAATTTTGTGTAAGATGTGTCTATAAGCTTTGGTATCATGTCACAATGAGTCGAGTTTTGAGTTTTGATATGAAATTCTTTTTAAAAAAAATATTTTACTTATAATAAGTCGTTTTAATAACGTGAATTTGAATTAATTAGGATCTAAAGCCTGCAACATGAATATTGACATCAAATGAGAAAAAAAAGTTGAAATTAGGGAAACTAAATAGGGTTTGTAGAGGAATTAAGTTGATCATATATATTATATAAGAAACCACCTTTTTAGCGGTAAAAAAACTTATCAATATCAAATACTTATATCAATCAAAATGAATACAATACATACACATTGTTTATAAAATTTTATCACTTACGGATAAGTACTACGCATCTCTCTTTTAAATTATTTGCTTTATATAAATATCAAATGCAGATAAATATTTTCCGCGTCAAGATCCTCTAGTTGAAGAAATCTTCCTATTTTAATCGTAATTTATTTTTGTGGATAATTGGATTAGTTTTTACTACTTTCGGTGGAAATTTTGTTTGTTATTGGAAAAAAATGTCATATTGTCTGACTGACAGTTTGACTATGTAATTGAGTTTCATTTTTCTAATAATAATATAAAAAAAAATTCCTTTTTCGTCCTTTTTCTGCTAGAATTTTTGGCCCATAATAATTTAAAAAGATTCAATAATTGAGCATGCTAAATTAGCCTCAATGTTTGGTGCAATAAAACTAAAGGATAAAATAATTGTGGTCAATAATAGCATTACTTCTTTAACAACACCATTATTAACTTAATTAGTGGTACTTCACTTTTAGTTTTGGCTGCTACTACTAAATATTTTTTTGGTTGTTAGTTTTTTATGGATAAATTATTAAATTAAGATATATTCATCATTGTATAGTCAAATATTGACTGTCATATGAAAGGAAAATACAATTTGTCAAATAATAGTATAATAATGTAATTGATTATATGATGGTTATTTTGTTTATTCTATACAAGTTTCGTAATTATAATTTAAAATCGAACTTCTTGACTACGATTTGGTATTCCTAAACTTGTACTACATGTTTTTTTCATGTTGTAGATTTACATTGAAACGAAATAAAAAAAGTTATATCGCTCAAAAAAAAGTGTTCTTTTTCTTATTAAATTTACGAAATATATTTTTTATTTTGATTCGTCAAATTTCGAGAAAGAACTTGATGACATTTGATTAAATTTTTTTGCTTGTGTAAGATACTTTGATTTGTCAAATTTGTCCACATCAACATGACACTTGACAAAGTCTATAAGTATTTCTAGCTTGCGTTTCTGCCTAATATGTCAATTTATCTAAGCTCGTCTATTCAATATCTTGTTCGATAAGATTAAGGAAGAAAAGTTTTGGCAAGTGAAGAGAAAATCCACTACAAAGAAAAAGTGTCTCGAGAATAAGTTTTTCTTGAATCTTTATCGTCATATAAATATCGATCTATTTTTTAAAAAAATATTAAATTTAATTTTACGTTAACTTATATGTTAATTCAAACGGAGAGAGACCGTCCAAATCATATAATAAAATCAATCAGAGTTTTCATCCCCGATGCAATATGGAATAAATCTCATCAACACCTATTACAACTAATTCAAATCTCTCTATTTTGCAACTTCATTACTCGATTCGTAGTGTGACATGCAAATATCATTAATATAGTCTCAACTCAATCATTTTAACTCTAAAATCATTTCAAAATTAAATCGTAACTCTAACCCAAAGAGAATTTACCAAGTCTTATAACGAGCTCAGAATTCTTATTCCGATCTTATATATACATGAGATGACCTTTCTTTTAATTTCCACGTCATGAAAATCAAAATTCGTCATCGATCCACCGCCTAACGTACCTGATGGACCCACAAATAGGTTCACCGGTTAGATGATGGACACGTCTCTTCTAATCAACGGTGTACGAAAATCGAGATTTTTTCTGGAAAATATAAAATCAGAAAAAAGGGAATATAAATGTACAGAATAATGCGGCGAGTTTAAGTTCCAAAGGACCATAGAAAGCTGCGCTTAATGGGCCGGGCCCTACTTAACAAAAAAGGCAATTTGGGGCGTGCTATTGGGCCCAGATCTCAATGAACTGATTGTTTCAACGGCTCTGATTTAAACAAAATGCATGCGTGCATGATAATTCGTGGTCCTCATGCATATTTTCACGTGCTTCTCTCCGGGATTTGTGTATTTCTCTTCTTGTTCCTTAATTATGCTACAATCTTCAATTAATTATTAACAAATAAAATAATTGTCTCAAAAATATTCACTTAATTAACGTTCATTTTGTTGTTATATAGTAGGACTTAGGAGTAGAGTTACATCGTATTAAGTTTATTAATCTAATTAATTTGTGAAATTATATCGAATATATAATACTTTCATTGTGCTCTTAATTTGCCTATTTCTTTTTAGAGTTGTGTAGCCACGTACTAATAATTCATACATCTCTGATCCTTATTAATTTTCAACTTAATAATCATAATTGATAACAGTTGACAAGAATTTAAATAGGTGATCTTTAAAAGACCTAAGAATAGGAGTAGTAAAATAAATATTCTCTGTCCTTGTAAACTGTGACTAACCCGTTTTTTTTTTTGAAATTCTTTAATCTTAAAAAACACTAAATATTAATTAATAACTAATTTTAATATTAAATATTTTAAAAATAATTTTTGAAATTAAATAATTAAATTAATTTAAAAAATAAAAAACGTTTCAACAATTTAATTTATATAAATTAGAGAGAGTATTTTAGATCAGCTTAAAAATCATATACTAATAATAATATCAATAATTTGTTCATAGTTAATTCTCTATTAATTGATGTATATATGTAAGTTGTATGTCTATAAAAAATTAGAGATGAAAAGGGTACCGATACGAAGTTGCGCTAAACATGGATTTTCTTGCTCTCAAAATAAGTATACATATCAGCTTCAATAAAAGTAATTAAATTTAAAATTTATAATATATTAAAATAATATATATATATATATATATATAATTTATATCGATAATTTTATAATTTACCACGTGAGATCACAAATAAATGTAACCAAAATTTTAATCGCTAAAACACGCATACACACAAAGAGGTCAGCCATGTGAATGCCTTTTGCATTTTCGCTTCTTCGGCGCCTCTTTCCCTTTGTATTTCCCTTATATCAATGGTGGTTGGTAAATAATAATTTACGAAAATATCGTTATTTTTTTAAAAAAATAATAAAAAATGCTATGTTATTTTTGATTTGAACGTATTTTGAATGTTTGAACTTTATTAATATATAAAGTGATGAACTAATTTAGAAAGATCGTTTTCGGTAATCATCATCGATCATAATATATATGTTCTTTTCATTTCATAAAGAATTATCTAGTTTAATTTGACACTATATTTAACAAAATAAACAAGATTTTTGATTATGTGGTTCTAAAAAAAAGTTATGTCAGATGTACAAAATTCTCTTTCAATTTTGTGGCCTTAAACATGCAACGTGAAAAGTTGTTATAAAAAAAGAAATCATTCTTTTTAAAACAAACTAAAATAAAAAGGATGTCTTTTTTTTAAATGGATAGAATAATAATTTTTTCTTTTGCCTCTCTTAAATGTTAAATCTGATCAAAACGATTCACTTTTTTCTATCGTGACTTCTCGCGTCATTTCATTCTTAGTTTTGAACCGTAACTTCAATAATTTTATGTATTTGTTGAATTGATACACATATTTAATGTGGAGTAATTTTTTTCAAAATATACTAGAGAATTTGTGTAGAAATTACTAACTCTTACTATCACTATTTACTTGTTCATATTTCTTCTTTTAGATGTCCCTATTTTTTTGTTCATTTTGATAAATCAATAAAGGACAATTTTTTTCCCCTATTATATCCTCATTTAAACTTCTTGAAAATTTTTAAGTTTTAATTCATCCTTTATGAAAATATATTTAATGAGGTTAAAATTTTAACTTCACTATATTAATTATTATTATCTTAATATGTGTGTCTTTTCTAAAGTTCACAACTAAATATGGACAGCGAAAGTATCTTTTATTATCCTTTAATATTTAATTAGGAGTGTTTTGGTCACGTAAGTGGCACGGCCCCTTCATTACGCTCAACAACAAAGTCATTACTCATTTCATGATCTTTTATAATATTTTGCATTTTCATCGACATATTGAATACTTAATAAAATAAAAGAATTATGTATTTAAATTGGAATTTGAATAGAATTATTGTACATCTAATAAAAATATATATACAAAAAATTATGTACTTTAAGTTGTCCTTAGCTAAGCATAATAAATTAATTAAGGCACTATATTTATCTATATGTAGTACGTACTATTTCATCTAGAATATTTATGACTATTGCACATAATTATCAACGAATATAATTACATTCTTTGTATATTAGGTTTGTTGAAAGTACAATTTGATAGCAAAAGAAGAATTATTAGCAAAGTTTTTCTAAACGAAACGTATATACAATATAAATTTTAGTCAATTCGTTCAGACTTTGAGAAAGATAAAATTATTTCAAATCTGTTTCTTTTTCTCTCAAAATTTTACTAATTTAAGTGAAAATACTAAATATAGGAAGTATCCAATGAGAGCAAGTAGGTCCAATTTCTAAGCATATTAAGAAAAAAAGTTAAATAATAATTGCACATATTTTTGTTGGTTAATTAAAGTTATGAAAAAACAAAAAAGATTGATTAACATGGAACACACTAATATGGAAATAGAGTTTATCCTTCTATTAGACCTAACTCATAAAATTTATGTAAAATACATTGTACACCTACTTCTTTTTCTTGTTGATTATATAGTTCAATTAATAGGAAGAAACTTCAAATTTAAATTTGAAAAAGTTTCTCAAATTTAATATATGTTTGGTTAATTCTTTTTAAAAAATAATTAAGACCAAAGAAATATCTCAAAATCAATTGATTTTTTTTTAAAAATTTATTAATTAATCAAGATAAACAGATAAATTTTTATATCAAAATACAAGAAAAAAATAATGAACTGTATTAACGTTCAATTAATATTCCATTCGAGAGAATTTTTTCATATTAAAAGCTTAAATAATTTTTTTAATTAAAACACGAATAACTTTATTCACTGTATCGCGTAATTAGTTAGGTGTAAAAGGAAGAAACTCTTTTCCTAGTAAATCCTTCAAAGCACTTTCCAAAGTCTATAAAATTATTAACTTTTCATGTATTCTTTTCAAACAAATGACTATGCTAACATGCGCCGACGTCGTGTATTACACGCGCTTGTGTGAGGGTGGGGAAAAAATCCGATGGATAAAGAAAAGTGCCCATAAAGACTGAAAAAAAGATGGAAAATGAAAACCCCACGTAGAGAAAATATTTCTTCTTGGTTTTATTTAATACCAAAAATATATATTTTTTTCTTTTGTCATTTTCTTCTTCCTTTCCACATGAGAAAAAATTATGTAAATTTCTCCATATTACCACTCTTTGCACTTTTTGTTTCTC
Source organism: Solanum pennellii (assembly GCF_001406875.1). Lineage (NCBI taxonomy): Eukaryota > Viridiplantae > Streptophyta > Magnoliopsida > Solanales > Solanaceae > Solanum > Solanum pennellii. The sequence goes on along the minus strand of NC_028640.1, from coordinate 75,859,349 downwards.
TATTCAAATTTGGAAAAAAAAATAATTTATATGAAATTTTGTATTAGTAGTTGAATCTTTGAGGATTATCTTATTTAATTTAAGTAATAACGATCGAGCTAATATAATATAACATAACATGAATATAATATATATTTATACAATAATATAGAATTTAAAGACTTCGTATCATATTTAAGACTAGACATTTTGAAATTCGAGAATGAATAACAAAACATCCCTAATTAGATATATCAAGAAAAGTATATCCAACTTCGAAATTATGTCAAGAAATTGAATGATGAGCAATATTTAAGGTATAGTTCTGATCAATAAAGTAGTTGACAATTAAAATTAATAATATGTTTTTATTCTAATTTTAATTGACAAATTTATTTTTATTTCAAATATCTATGTTGATGAAAAACAATATGTATAAAATTATTCAAAATATGCATAACCTGATTTAGACGGTCTAATTATTAATATATATATATTTTTGAGATGAAATAACTTTGAAAGATAAACGAATTAATAAAGTGTGGAAATTTCTCCAAAATCATATACAAGGAAAATTACTCCTCAATATACCTCCCACCGATAACAAATTCGTATAATAAAAAATGTAGCTTTACGATATTAAATTAGATTAGCGCGATAACAAATCAAATAAGTAACCTATAATTAATTATATATCTATTTAAAGAGAGAAATTAGAAGTTGGAATTTCGAAAATAACCTATTACTAATGTTTATGAATTCAAATAGTTGATCTTAACTTATTTTAATCGATTAATTAATTCTTCTATAGTATTGTGTGAAAGCTTAGCAAGCAAAGTACGTTTTGTCATTTCTTTATTAGTTATAATCAATCAAGATTCCTAAATTTCTTCATACAAAGTGTTATTAGTACGATTTCGTGTTAGCTTAGTTTTCCCCCTTCTTTAGCTGCAAGAGTCTCTCTCTAAAGCTGCAAAAGAATCAACCTAAAAGTATTATTATACAGAGAGAAAAGAAAGAGTGTGTACAGGGTAAGAGCATGCAACACTCTTTTCCACTTTCAAGAAAACAGTGTAGTAGTATTTGCAGAGTTAATAAAAATTGAATCTTTTTTCATTTTTATCATAAAGGGGTTTTGGGGTTTTAACTTCTAAGCTTAGAAAGAGAGGAATCAGAATGATGACCACTTTCATCGAAAGGTCGGTTTCTTTTGATGATAAAGAAAGTTTTTTTTTTTTTTGATTTTTAACAAAGGTAATTGATAGCTAAAGACCCCTCATGCTTTGGTCCGCGTGCTTTGGTGGAAAAAATAAACTGACCCCATTTGGATTTATCTTTATATTCTTCCTTATAATTTGCAAAAATTGAACAAAAAAAAAGGAGAAAGGAATTTGCTTTGATGGGGTGTTGATGGAGAGTAAGGCCCACTTAGATTGCAGAGAGAAAGACTCTTTTTGCAGGGTGGGTGTTTGTTCTTTGGTTTTGGATTATTTGGGCATGCTCTCTGTGTCCAATTAGATTGTTTTCTTGTATAATTACTTAGATTCTCTCTTTGCTCTTTTATTCTCCAAGAACATGTTGTCATGTTCTGTAGTATGTTTTCATTCCTCTTAAGAATCATTCCCTTGACTTGGAATGTGGGTTGGCAGTTATGTTAGTTTGAACTAAGAAATATGTCATCTTGTTGACTTGCTGATTGGTGGTTAGTGGGAGTTTTTTTTTTTTTTTTGGAAAGATGGGATCTTTGGTTTTGGTTTTGGGGTTGATGTAAAGGAAATCACAGAGGTTTTTATGGGTTCTGTTGAAGAAAAGAACAAGCCAGGGAGTTTGGTTAGTGGAGCACATACTCTACTTGAGGAAATGAAATTGTTGAAGGAAATGCAGGATCATACTGGTTAGTTTCCTTGTGAATTCTTGTTTTTGGTGTTTGGAGTTGTGTATGAACTTAGCTCAGACTAGGCAGAATATAAAAATTGGAACTTGAAATTGATTATCTAGTTTTAATAGTTGTAAAAATTGAATCTTTACGTGGATTTTGTTGAATCTTGATGCAATATAGGGGGAGGAAGAAAGCTAATTAGTTCTGAGTTGTGGCATGCTTGTGCTGGCCCACTTGTAACTTTGCCTCAGGTTGGAAGCCTTGTGTATTACTTCCCACAGGGGCACAGTGAACAGGTTTGATCTTTTTTACTGTTATTGTTGTTCGTTACAACTACTTTTATCAGCATTTCTTTTCAAAATTCTGCAAAATTGTCTGAATTTGAATCTGTTAGCATCGACTTTACACCGGATTGTTCAATCGTAGTTCTTCAAACCATTTATCTGAAGAAAATACTCTCTAATCCTGCTTGTTCAAACAAATGTTCCAGGAGAGCTGTTTTATTCTGAATTTCTTTTCTTTTGTTCTATTAGAATGTTGAAGGGAATCAAGAAAACAAGTTGTAAATTTGTATTTGTAGAATTCAAACTTGAATCAAGTTGTAGTTATGGCTAAGAATAATTTATGTTCAGTTCTTAGTAAAGCCTTTCCCTTTCTTTTCTTTAAATATTGAAGACTTCTTTTTATATAAGCAAATATGGATATCCTGGTAAATGTATTCCAGTAGTTTTGTTAGTGTAGTTAGGAAAACCAAAAAGCCTAAGATCTCTTATGGATAACAGAGTCCTTTGGTCATTTGTTCTGTCCATTCACAGCTTGTGCTTTGTTGGTTGTTGAAAGAAGACTATTTCCAAGAGAAGCTGATAAAAATCTAACTTGTTGCAACAGGTGGCGGTTTCCACGAATAGAACAGCAACTTCACAGATACCTAATTATCCAAATCTTGCTTCTCAGTTGTTGTGCCAAGTTCACAATGTTACCCTGCATGTATGTGCTTTTAAGATGATGCTTTTACTCCATATAGTATACTTTTATTATTATATTGGAGTAATATATGGAGTTATTCTGGTATAATACGTTGTTTGTTTGTCGTGTCATTTACAGGCAGATAAGGAGACAGATGAGATCTATGCACAAATGAGCCTCCAACCTGTGAATTCTGTAAGTTTTCTAATCTATTATTTGTACTAAATTTTATACAGATGCAAAAGTAATAATGGTATGCATGCTGAAATTCTTTCCTCATACGTGTTCTTGGTCAGGAGAAAGATGTCTTCCCCATTCCGGATTTTGGGCTGAAGCCTAATAAGCATCCAACTGAGTTCTTTTGCAAAACGTTGACTGCCAGTGATACAAGCACACATGGAGGATTCTCCGTTCCTAGAAGAGCAGCAGAAAAGCTGTTCCCACCCTTGGTGAGAGTTATGTTTTGTTTAATGAGTTACATTTGCCAAATGGAAGTAAAACAAGACATAAGAGTTATCCTGACGTCTTGTGTTGTATTTACTTGCTCTTTTAGGATTATTCAATGCAACCTCCAACACAAGAGCTTGTTGTACGAGACTTGCATGATAATACTTGGACATTCCGTCACATATACCGCGGTGAGCATGCTGAAATTACATTATATTAAATTCTTATCTCTTTTGTTTTGGTTTAATTTGGTGGTTGTTTGACTTCTCATGATTCACTTGGCTATCAGTTTAATGTTTATTCCACCTGTTTTGTCTTACTTTATAGGGCAGCCAAAGCGACATCTTCTCACAACCGGATGGAGCATGTTTGTTGGAGCGAAACGCCTTAGAGCTGGTGACTCTGTTCTATTTATCAGGTATTGAAAAAATAAAGTAATGATAGTTGCAGCTTCATGAATTATTCAATTTTGAGAAATATGTGCGTATAAAATTTCAAACATTCTGATTGTAAGCAAACAAGAGAGTATCCGTTACGTGGTACTCACTAATTCATATTTTGAATTTTACTGCTGTAGGGATGAGAAGTCACAGTTGTTGCTTGGAGTGAGGCGCGCTAACCGTCAGCAAACTTCATTGCCCTCTTCAGTTCTGTCTGCTGATAGTATGCATATTGGAGTACTTGCTGCTGCTGCTCATGCTGCTGCTAATAGAAGCACATTCACAATATTCTACAATCCTAGGTATGTCTATAACGGCAGCTTCCATTTTCATACTTCACATAGCTGTGAGATTTGCCTATAACTAGATGCTTATTTTCTACAGGGCATGCCCTTCAGAGTTTGTCATTCCTTTGGCCAAATATAGAAAATCTGTTTATAACACACAACTGTCTGTTGGTATGAGGTTTGGAATGATGTTTGAAACTGAGGAATCGGGTAAACGCAGGTATATCTTTTGTGCTGGGAATTTGTGGGACCACTTTCTAAAATTAAATTCTGATTATAGATCTTCTTCACTTCATCTGACTTTGAAGTCCTTTCATCCTCTCTTTCAGATATATGGGCACTATTAGCGGCATTAGTGATTTGGATCCACTGAGATGGCCTGGTTCCAAGTGGCGGTGTCTTCAGGTGATTAAAATTTCACACTGATTGCAGCTTATTATCATGTTTTCCTAAATGTGAGCTAATTGGCACTTCACAGTTTTCTATCAAATTGACGCGACTTATATAACAGGTAGAGTGGGATGAGCCTGGATGTGGAGACAAGCAGAATAGAGTTAGTCCATGGGTAGTTGAGACACCTGAAAGTCTCTTCATATTTCCTTCCCTGACTGCAGGCCTCAAACGACCTTACCAGTCTACCTTTTTGGGTAAGTTGATACTTACTTGTTCCTCATTTGATTTACTCAAATTTGTGATAGTTTTAACTTTTCATTAAAACAGGAGCACAAACTGAGTGGGACAGTTTGATGCAGCATCGCCCTTTCATGCGTGTTCCTGAAAATGTATATGGGGATCTTCAGAGCTCCTCTATCTCAAACCTATGGTCAGAACAGCTAATGAAGATGCTGATAAGACCTCCTCCTGGCCTTACTGGTCTTCAATGTGGTGTTCCCACAGTGCAAGACATTAAGGTTGCATTACCTCAGGAAGCTAGGAATGTAATACAGCCAGCAGGAAACCAAAAACCTGAGCTAATAACTGTAGAAGCTACACCTGCACAAAGTGAAACAAATTCGGAAGTTGTCCTTAATCAACCTGTTGGTGTTGTGAACTCTATTTCTTCACAGCAAGCAACTCTGCAGGTGAAGTCTAAACCTCCGGAAAAAGTAGCAACTGACATTATTGGAAAAAATTCCGAGCCAAGAAAAGAAACTAGTAATTCATCGGTTAAGTTAGATCAGTTTCAGTGTAATGAAGACAAAGTGGCTATCAAGCCTGCAAGTCCCCATGATCTTCCAACTGATGCGAGTGTGACAGCTTCCCATCATAACAGCTTTTCTCAATTACAAGCTAGTCCATGGCTCATTCCTCATAACCCTCAAATTGATTCTGCTGGTTCCAACAATATCCTTCAATGCCCAACTAATAATGAGTGGAATATGTCCTCTCTCCAATCTGCTGCTGGATTGCTCAGATATCCTGTGTCGACCTCCACTTTGACAAAGCATGATAATTCTTTTATGTTGCCTGATACAATTGGTCATGGATTAGCTCCAATAGGCCAGGATTTGTGGGATCATCAGTTGAATGATGTTAAGTGCTTTTCCCAGACAAACCTTCAGGTTCCACTAGACATAACTAACATGCAGTTCCTACCTGATTCTTATGGTTTTAAGGACCTGTCGGAGGAGAGCCATAACCAAAGTGATATATATAGCTGTCTTAACTTTGATAGTAACAGCGGGAGCACAGTGATTGATAATTCTGTTTCGAGCACAGTGTTAGATGAGTTCTGCAATTTGAAGCATACTGATTTCCAGAATCCTTCAGATTTTCTATTAGGCAACATCAGTTCTAGTCAAGATGTTCAATCTCAAATTACATCAGCCAGCCTGGCAGATTCTCAGAATTTCTCTGTACAAGAATTTGCTGACAACTCGGGTGGTGCATCATCAAGCAATGTAAATTTTGATGAATGCAATCTTTTGCAGAATAGCTCATGGCAGCAAGTTGCTCCACGTGTGCGGACATATACAAAGGTAAGCGGTTTATATGTATTGGCTATGTGATATCAATCTTAGTAGCAAAGATTTTCCTGAGTCGATAGATATTATGCTCATGTTAACACATTACTTTGAGTTATAGAGTCTTCTTTGTCTCTTTTGCTTATTTCACCACTTCTTTTTGAGGGTTCCCTTTGCATTTTCATAACATGTCCTTGCATATGCAAAATCTTTATTTGTTTCTCTGTTTATATATTATCCATTTATGTACTGCGAAATAGTCACTTTTGTATTTCAATGTTCTATATGTAATCTGACTGGATTTACTGGTGAACAGATTCAAAAGACTGGATCTGTAGGAAGATCAATTGATGTCTCTGGTTTCAAAAATTATGAAGAGCTGCGGTCTGAAATTGAAAGAATGTTTGGACTTGAGGGGCTTCTGAATGACACTCGAGGCTCGAGCTGGAAGTTGGTATATGTGGATTTTGAGAATGATGTCCTCCTTGTTGGGGATGATCCTTGGGAGTAAGTTCTCTTTGACACAAATCTCTCTCATATTCAGGTTGCAATATGAAGCGCATACTATGCATTTTTAACTGTAGATCAATAACTTCACAATGCATAATCCAGAAACAAACTCAGTATGATGTTCAACTAATATCTCTTGAATGGTCTTGCAGGGAATTTGTTGGATGTGTTCGATGCATCAGAATTTTATCGCCTACTGAAGTCCAGCAAATGGGAGAGGAAGGAATGCAGCTACTGAACTCTGCTGGACTGCAAGGCATCAATGGCTCAACATCAGAATTCCCAAACTAAGCTCAATACAAGTGATCTATGAGAGCTCACAGTGATTGATCACTAGAGTTGCATGGAGCAACATGCAAATGTAATGTTGTTGAACAACTTAACAAGAAGATGATTCACTAGGTTTCTGTTATATTACTGTTGTAATTTATGAGTGTCGATGACTCTGTAAGAAAACAGCTTTAGCATATTAAACTTTGCCTTCCACATATTAGAGTTGTTTTCATCTGCATCTTGTTTGTCTTACAAGGCTGTTTCTTAATGGAGAAAGTTGCTATGACTTGGAAATGGAAGTACAATCCGTTTGCATTAAGCTCTCGCTATATTCAGGGTTCTGAAAGAGCCGGATTATAAATGATACATTGTGTCAACTTTATCTTGTATTTTTGTAAGACGGTGATTTTATAGTTTGAACTTATGATCTTATGATTACTTGACTATTTTTGTAAGACGTCAATATCACCTCGTTGACAATATAATGCATTAGTAAAGTGCAAGCAAAATATTATGACACGTGAAAAAAAAATATTAATATTGAAACTCGATTAAATTATGTGAGTACTACTACTTTCTAATTTTTGAATAAATATTGCCTCAATATTTTATTGTCTTTTGGGTGGCACAAAGAGCCACATAATCGAAATGTATATAAATCTTATTTATACGTGTCTTTTCTCTACAATTCCTTGATGCTTTAAACTTCCCATCTTCCACCGACGACAACCGGCAAAAGGGAAAATCTGTCTATCGGACTTCAGTTAAGCTGAAATGGGTCAATCTTCATCGGCCGAGCAAGTGTCGCCGGAGCAACGGGAAGCAGAATCTATAGCTGCTTCAACTGGAGCTCTTCCTAATCTTAAAAAAGCTTTCTCTGTTCTTTCTGATCCTCAAACTCACTCCATCCCCATTCATTCTCTTCAGGTAATTCTTCTTCTTGTTCCGCTCGTAAAGTTTTTTTTGCTTATCTTTGCTCAATTTACATTTTGCTGACATTGTTTGAATCACCTACAAGTGGGGTTTTAGCAAAAGTTGAAATTTTCATGGAATTTATGGATTTCCCGAACTTTACCCTTTTGTTTATCTGTGCTCAATTTGCATTTCGGTGACTATTCTTGAATCACCCACAAATGGGGTTGTAGTAAAAACTGGAATCTAGGTGGAATTTATGGATCTTTCGTTTCAGTTTTTGAGTTAATTTTTTGGTTGTGTTAAGATGTTTACATTTGAGAGACTTTTTTTGCATAAACCACAAGTGCTTTTGTGGCAAAAGTAGGGACTTTCATGAATTTTCTGTGTTTAGTTATTGTTTTGAGCTGTTCTGTGATTAGTTTATGTTGTTGGTTACAGAAATGTTTTGGATTCTCTATTGATGGATCAACAAACGAAGAGTCTGTAGTGCCAACGGAATTTCCAGTTTTGATGAGTAATTTGAGTTCTTCAATAGTTGACTTGTTTTTCTTGTCTGAAAAGGGAGGTGTCAGTTGGGTTGAGTTTCTAAAGGGCTATATAAAGTGTTCTGGAAGGACAGTTAGTTCAGCTTCACTTAATAGTTTGTTGAGGTTATTTGGGATGGTATCTGTTAAGGCAGGTCTTCCGGAAAAACTACAGGTCGTTTCCAATGAGGATGATTGTAAAATCAGTGGATTTTTATTGCCTGTTGATGTTCAGATGCTTCTTTCTCTGTGTTGGATTATGTGGTGGGACTCGAACAAGTTGAAGGCTTCATCTAGTTTAGGTGATTCTGGTCTTCCAGATGTTACGCATTTGGTTTTGTCAGCTATAGACTCTTGTGCCGAAGCTGATAAAAAAATGGATTTATGGGATAACAGCATTTTAGATATGGATATACAACTTCCTGTTGCAAAGATTATAATGTGGGCTTTGAAGACAGTGCCAAGCCTCTCCGATTGCTTTGGAAAATTTGTCCATGCTAGACTGTTTTACGTAGCCGCTCACGAGGTACTCCCATTTTAAATTTAAAAATTGAAGGATGTGTCTTGTATTGATTGATTCTTTTGATATCATAAAGGCAATGTGCATTAAAAAACTGAGTAAAGTAGGTGTTTCAATATGTCCAAAGGGTGTCATGAGACTAATTCTTGTGGGCAAAGAGAAAAATATCGTAATCCCTCCGTCTAAATTTATGTCGAAGTGTTTGACTGGGCGCAAATTTTAAGAATGAAAAGGAACCCTTTTGAAACTTGTGGTTCAAAATAATTTATAGATATTTTTGCAATTATAAATCATCTTATTAGGGGTAAAATGAGTAGTTCAAATTTAAATTGCTACTAAATATAGAAAGGTGTCATCTTTTTTAGACGGACTAAAAAGGATAGTCTCATATAAATTGAGACAACAGAGGGAGTAGCATATATCCTTCATGAAAGAACAATTAACCCATGAGTCCTTCAGTTTTCACCATGAAGTTTCTGCCCGTTAACATGCTTGATAAGCTAGTCTTTCTTAGAAGTGAGTTACTAAATATTTGCAATTGGTGTTGTTACCCAATGGTTACTAGTCAATACGAGTCTTCTGAAATAACAAGAGTAATTCTTTCTGTTATCAAAGGGTGCCATGTACTTGATGCTTCCCTTTGTTGAGGTAATGGTTAGTTCTCTAAGTTCAGTCAGCAACAACAACATACCGAGTGAAATCCCATGAGTGAAATCTGGGGAGGTTAGAATGCACGCAGACCTTACTACTACCTCGTGAAGGTAGAGAGGCTGTTTTCAAAAGATCCTCGGCTCAAGTGCAACAAATCCAGGTACAAAGAAGGAGACAGTGAAGAGAATACAACAAGTAATAAGGTAACAGTGCAAAGTCTACCAAAAACAACAATACAATAATGTGATAGTCGAAACTACTTAACAACAAAGTGGATACTGTACAGATTTCTAAGTTCAGACGGTTGCAATATTTCTGCTGTGCTTTCAAGCCTTTCATATCTAATTGGAGAAATGATAAGTTTGTTTGCTGGTTGCAATGATTTAACTGGAGGAGTCTTCCATCATGTTTACTACTTTGCTATTTAATTCTAATCATTTGTCCTCCACTTTCAATTTTTGCATCTCTTGGTTTTTCTCTCTGTTAGGTTCAGGACTTGGTTCCGGGTGGGGGGCAGAACGAAAAGTAAGAACGTGAACCATAGTCTTGAGGTCTACATTTGCTTTTATCTATATTTACTAGGGAAAAAACATACATCTAGTGCGAGTAGTTTTTCAATTTGTAAGTTCTTTTTCATTAGATTACATCTGTGCATGTTGTGCCTCATGTAGTTTTCTCGCATGCGAAGAGAACCTCTGTAATGTAGAATTGGCGTTGATTTCACTGAATCCTTTTTTTGGGTACAAAGGTCTAGACATTTTTATGCACATCATAGCATTTCCGTGGTTCTCATCTGAACAAAATAGTTTACTTTAAACAACTGCTTCTACGCTTTAGTCCCAAACAAATTGGGATCAGCTACATGAATCCTCATTTCTTCGTTCAAGCTCATATCATCAACTACTACTACTCTTTGTATGTTATATATTTTTGTCTTGCATCACTACCATAAGGTCAACTCAATATTTCCCATCTTCTGAAAATCCCTAATTCTATTGGGTGTTCTGTAACATCTATTTATCACCTTTTTGAATCTCTCAAGACTAATATATATGTCTTCCACTTCGGGACCATGTCTTTGATATATAAAGACAATGGTAGAAGAATGGAGGGAAAAAAACAAGTGAAGTACCAACACACAGCACCTTTCTCATCTCTCAGGGCTATCCTTAAAGCTTGTTGTCCAAGTAGAACTCTAGTTTGAGTTTGACATCTTACTATAACCCTTAGCCGGATTTTTATTGGAGTTCAAGTGCTTCATATTCTGGCGAATTATTGTTGTTGTCTTCCTGATAAAAGACGAAGATAAGCAGTTATGCAAGTTTCATAGTTGTTATTTGTTGCCCGTGATGCCATACTATATATGAACACTTACTGCACTGTGATCAAGAAATTAGAATTCTGCAATCACCAACTCTGAAGTTGAATTGATAGCAGGAAAAACTTGACCAAGCGGACCTTTTCTCGCATGATATTTCTGCAAAGGAAAGGAGCGTTGGCCATCTCCTTAATTCTGGAAGGGCTTGGGCTATCTCACTTACATTGAGGGGCATTTTAAGTGAAGAAATTTCAAAAGTATGCTTTCCAAGTGCTGCAGAGGAAGTAGATGATTACCTACTTTATCGGTTAGTACCTGGTTTAGGTCGACTATTAGTCGAACTCTCTGAATTTCTTGTATTGCTTTCTATCTTTCTGAATTGATTTTCATTTTTCTCCCACCTACAGGTCTTCCCTTCATGGAAAAGGTCTGAACAGATTCTGGTCAAATATTGAAGGATATAATGCTCCATTGCTAATTCTTATCTCTGCTCATGAGGCCAATAATGACGCAAGGAGATGGACTATTGGTGCTCTCATTCATCAGGGTTTAGAAAATCATGACACTTTCTATGGGACTTCTGGTAGTTTATACTCCATCAGTCCAGTTTTTCATGTATTCACACCTTCAGGTAGTGTATCTGGTCTTACCAGCTTGGATAGTTCTACATGAATGATGTGCCTAAGGCTAATGTATGTTCTTTGACAGGAAAGGAGAAAAACTTTGTTTACAGCCACTTGCATGGAACCGTTAAATATGAAGCTCATCCGAAGCCTGTCGGACTTGCTTTTGGAGGATCCTCTGGAAATGAAAGAATATTTGTGGATGAAGATTTTGCTAAAGTTATAGTTCGTCATCATGCTTGTGACAAAACTTACCATCATGGTCCTCTTTACCCTGACCAGGTATAGTAGATGAGTCATATGGTAGAGATGTGAAAATACTTCGTGTATCGCATAGTTGTATAGACTTCCTGCATATTGTTTGTTCCCCTTCATGCCTCTGTTAGTCAAACAATGCTTTCACTCTTTGACCAAAAAGAAGTTGCTCTTGGCATTTAATTGATTTTATTTGTAACTGCGATAAATTTGGAAAACTAGCTTAGAGTCTGCAGCACATGGATCTGATAAAAACACAAATCAACATATCCACTCTTTAGTTTGCATACATTTGTTTAATAAACTTGTGACTTGATTAGCATTAGCTACTAACTTTTATTTCTTGTATAAGTACCAAGGAAAAATGCCTTTTGCATAAATGATAATACTTCAAATGCTGACCATTGCTCTTCAGAAGTTCTTGTTGTTTCTCTTCTGAAGTTATCAATCATCTCAATGCCATATTCAGGGGTTCTTACCGGTTGAAGCTCTGATTATGGACGTGGAGGTATTGGGATTGGGAGGAAAAAGGGCTAGAGATATTCAATCATCGTACAAAAAGAGGGAAGAACTCTTTACTGAGCAAAGACGAAAGGTAATACAACTTCAGTGCATCATGTTATCAGCAGCATGATAAAGTAAAATTTTTTTTCCTTAATATTATCTGCAGGTTGACTTGAAAACATTTGGAAATTGGGAAGATTCCCCCGAGAAAATGATGATGGATATGGTTTCTGACCCTAACAGAGTTCGTAGAGAAGATCGATGAGCTGATTCTTCCCTAGAAGAGATTTCACACGATCCAGGACTTCTATCTTAATGTATATATAAGGAAATGTTGGAGTTTTATGTGCTACTACACTTTGAATAAGATTTGTATGTTTGGCTTCATAAGTCTGTATTTCACCCACTCTGTTATCTGTTGTGTCAAAAGTAAGTTTATATAGTACACAAACATACTGCATATTATGTAAGATGTATACTAGATTTGAGATACTCTGTTTGGTCAAATATTATCCATCATCTATGATTTTTATACAATCCTCACTCAATTAATACTGCTATAATTGGAACAGTTTGCGTAGAGTAATACTACTTGTTTTTTTCCAGAATATCAATTACTTTGAAACAAATATAGCTTTGCCAGAAAAAAGCACATACCACTCACTGTTTACTTCTCAGACAAGAGTATTAGAGTCAATTCCAAAATGAGATCAAACGTTTTGGAAGGGAATTTTATTCTTTTGCAAGGATTGGAGAAATGAGGATTGGGAAGACATTTCAAAGTCTCAAAATACAAAAGGATAGCAAATTCATCATCTAGTACAAATATAATATTCTTGTGAACATAAATGCCACAAAAGACTAGCTTTGCCCCTAGTTGAAGACTCATCTCTCTGGAATGTCATATAGCTGATCTAACGCTGAAAAAATGCCCCGATGAGAAGCTAGGTGTGAGTAGCTTCGACTATTGCTTCTTCTCTTCTGCTTTCTTTGGCTGAAAATTTGTAGAGAAATACAGTTAGAAGACTAACCAAATGAATAACTAGGAATAATGAAGTTTTACACAGACGACACGCTTGTTGGTACAAGTAGCTAGTGATCTATCTCTAAACTAGCTAACAGTTTCAACAAGTTCTCAAACCTAAGCAGCACCAATGCAGAACAAGGTTGTGGTCAACAACGAATAATTTCAAAGTTCTTGGGCAGTAGAACATTCTACGTACTAGAAATAATTTACTAGGAAAAGTAACTTCTTTCTGAAAAGGAGCAAGGATAAGAGAGATTCATGACTTATATCTCTGGGAGAAAAAAATGCAAATGCATATGATTCTAAATGTCAAGATCTCTTTCATATTCAAATCGAAGAAGAATAGATTTTCCGGGACAAGCAGAACAGGGGGAAAAAGGTGAAAACGAGAAGGGAACAAGAAGAGAAATATAGGAAATTAAACACACTTTAGGCTAGTTCGTAGGGCATGTTGAAGACCTAAAAGCAATTGATAGGCTGTCATCTGTCTGAGCTTAATTTGTTCGACATCTAAAAGCACAGATCTCTAACACTTCCAATTGCCTTGTCCTTCACAACTATTGTCTTCTACACGGTAACTTTCCCTTTTGGGGAGGAGGGGGGGGGGGGGCCCT
>NC_028640.1:75808453-75845307 GCF_001406875.1 Solanum pennellii | reverse complement strand
TTGGGGGGGGGGGGGGGGGGGGGACCTCAGGTAACTTAGCCCTAATCAATCACTTTATGTACATAATAAAGAAGTTCATTTTATTAGTATTCCTAGACTACATTACCTTCCTAGACTAATAACTAGCAATTGATCTTGAAGCATACCAACACGAGTGACTCTTCAGTGGCAACCAAATCAGTATCAACTATCAACTACAAAGAAATATATTCTTGCTCTTATCGAAGGTCCGGTTAAAAACAGAGTTCCTCAAAGTCTCTTATACAATTAATCTTACATAGTCTTTCCAAGGGTCTGATATCAAGCCACAAAGCTCCTCAAAACCACTACATTATCTGTAGAAAGTAATAAGTGAGACAAAAACTGCTTTATCGCAGCACCTTTAATCACAACTCTGGACATCGTCTAGATTCCACTGATCTTTTTGGGATAACTGACTAATGAAATTTTAGATCCATCAAACTGATGTCTTATGAAAACCTAAATGATACATATTGACAACTAGAAAGGCAAAAACCTTAATGCAACTCCTTTCATGATATAAAGATCCCTTCTTTATGATAGTGGGCTATTCTCCGCATGATAAACATACCCTCAGCTATCTAAGAATTGTCTCGTGTATCATTTTTAAGAAACAAACACACAAAGCAACACATTGGCATATAGAAGAACTGGTAAATGCAACATTTAGCTTCTAAAATCAAGGAGAGAAAGTATTTCAAGAATGTTAACCTGTTATAATATTCACCAAACAAATATTAACATGTTATTCTTTGTCAACAAATTATTACGTGAGGGGTTCTTAAAACATAGTCATATGCATACAATTAGGTAAACTGATAGCCACTAACTACTACAAGAGAGCATCTTACTGTTCTACTCAAGTTCATGCAAATTGAAGGAGTTTTCATTAGTTTTCATGTTTTAGTTGATAACAATAGGCAGTACAGATGCTAACAAACCCAGAAACACGGATTCGTTAAAGCTTAGCAAACAAAAGTTCCAAGACTTTGAAAATAGATCATCAGATAAGAGCTCAATCAGGACGGGATATACAAAATAGCAAATAAGGGTGCCACGGATACAGGACGAGCTACAATATAGTAACAATAATCATGAATGTGTTACACCTCCAGCATAACATAAGTGTTCTCATTTCATCATCCAATTTAGACAGTCCAGTTGTAGAGGATCACAAACAAACTATATCATCCTTGGAGAAGCATATCTATACAAAGAGCTACAAATTTCAGAAAATTATAGAAATATGATAATCTTCTCTCCCCCTCTTGAGGGCAGAGTTAGGGGTGCAAGCACTTGAAAATTAAACTACATACATACACAAGGCCAAAATTATATATTTTTGATTCATTTGGTTTCTTTGTGTGTTTACTTTGATATATTTTTGAATCACCTTATTGAAATTCCCGACTCGGCTACTGCACCCTCATTCTCAACCCCAATCCGGGAACACAAATCAAACTAAAAGAAAAAACATAAGCAGGTACACTCAACCTGTTCGACAATATGCCTCAACCAAATCACAACAAAAACCCACATACAATCAATGGAAAAGGGAAAAAGCTATCACCTTTATTCCAAGAAATGGTTGTTTAAGCTCTTCATCAGGAATAATAACAGGCCATTTCTCACCAGCTTCACGAAACATCTGTTCAGTCTCAAGGTACTGACCCTTTTCAAGAATCATAGTACGGATGTTCTGTGCGGGTGTAGAAGTAGCATCATAGGTCTGCTCGACTCCATTGACGAAAGTGACAGAGATTTGCGGTGGATGGTCATCAGTGCGGCGCTTGACCTGAATTTGGCAACTTGGGTTTGATTCTTTGGCTTTAGGAGCATTACATTGAGCCAAAAACTCCATACATGAAGCTATTCGTGGATCTAAAGCATTGAATTCGATTTTCACTTTTGACAAGAATTTCAACATTTTCTCTTTTGGCTACACTGGTTTCTGCTTCCCCTCTCTTTTGAGTTTTGAGTATATATTTGGATTTTATTTTTAAGTGGCCAATAAAAAGTATTTACATTTAATTTTTAAGTAATTGTGCAAGTATAAAAAACCAATTGTATTATTCCTTTCCTGATAAGTTTATGCAGCTTTTTATGTTTAGTAGTGATCAATATATTAGGTTAATATATTTAAGATCACCAACATTCGAAGACGCAAACATTCAAAGACAATTCTATGCAAATCTTTAATTTCGAAAGTGTTTTATTCTGTGTATATTATTTCATAGAAATGACTTTTATAATTACTTTTGTCTTTGTTTTAGTTTTTTTTTTTAATTCCGTTATAAAAAGAATGTGTCTTTCCTTTTTCGTTAACTCTTTAACGTTAACTTTTTATATTAACCGCATGATATGTTTAAAACTATAAAACTAGAGCGTGTTTCAAAAAAAAGATTCTTGGGAAGTATATTGGTTAGCTTTGATAACCTTCTGTATCACCCAAGATGCCTTTCTAGATAAAGCTTCTCAGACTTATATACCATTTCCATCATATAAGTGTACCTATTGAACCCACAGTTTATTCTGCTTCTTGCATAGTTCTCCAGCTGACTTGGGTAAATTTGAAGGCAATTTTCACATAATATCAAAAGAATCAAATGAACTTAGATGCCATAGTGGGGGAGGGGGGTTGACAGCACCTACAGCTGAAAGCAACTCTTCCAAACTTCTCATTAGCAGTCAGAAATACATCAGCCAGAAAAGCACACAATATTATAAAGATACACACAAAGGTGATGTAAAGGAAAAAGAAGAACAAGCATCTCAAACAAAATCCTTGAAAAAGAAAAGGGGGTTTGAGTAGGCATGAGAAAATAGTAAATTTACAAGAAAAATAGCTCTTTCTACATTTCTCTTCACAAATAAATAATGGCCCAGGGTATAGCTTTGCTGTGGAGTTCCTAAGAACAGATGTCAAGCACCCAAAGGAATTGCCAATAAGCCACAGAGTAACTCTACTCATCTCTGCCATTTCCTCTCTGAAAAACACACATCAGACACCAACAAAATATTACATATGAGAATTCAAAGCTCAGAATTGGAAGAAGAAGAAGAAGAAAAAAGTTAGCCCAACGGTTAAAGAACCATGGTGCCCCACAATTGTCATCATAAATTGTCAGTGAATTTCATCCTTTTGAAGCTTAATGCCTGTGCAAACTGCCAAAATTTGCATGAAAAAGCTCAAGGATAAGCGGATCTCTAGGGGACACACATGCATGGTTCACAATCAACAATTTTGGTGTCGATGAAAGTAGTGTAGTTAAGCAGTCTAAATATAACATAGTAATAGTAGTTAAAAGAAACAAAGTGCAAGGGGAAGAATAAATGTCAGGTGATCGACGTGTGAATAAACAGTGCTGCAATTGACGTACATGCCGGATTCAAAAAGGGAGTTGATACCATTTGTTAGTGCTTAAAACACTAAGGTTTTTTGCTCATCTAAATCATTGTGATACTATATCAGCATAGTTTTAATAGTTTTCAGGTGACTAGACTGTGAATAACATACTTGATCCTATCTCGATTTTATCATTGGGGGAAAGGACGTATTAGGCAGGAAATGAGTTGGAGTACCGGGTCATAACTCCACTCAGAAACTCAAGTAGTTCTTTCATTGCAGTAATCAATAGTAATAGATTGTATACAAGGCATCTGAAGGTTTAGAAAATACCTTGTGGAGATTGAGTTCCATTTCCCTTTGCACCCTGCTGTGCATTAGACAGAGACCGCTGGATACGAGGTGAACCTTGCCTACCATTTGAACCAGGGAGAGAATGTCTCTTTTTGATGTATTCATCTTTATTGTGGACATCTGGACTAGATCTTGGGGAGCTATTTGGGATAGCTTTGGCTCTTGCAGATTCTGTTGCTTGCATGTAACTTGGGAGAGAACTGCTAGTACTGTTATCTCTAGCCTCCTGATCCGCTTGTCCAGCTTTTGTTGAACCAAACGAGTTTCGTCGCTTCTCATTTTTATGATCCTTAGATAATTGTTCCGAACTAGTTGTACCTGGAGCATGGTTTAACTTTGAAGGAGACTTTTTGCCAGCAGGTGCAGAGCGGCGCTTGGGAATCGATCCACTTTTTTCACTTCTTATCGTCTTAGGATTCACGGACACTTGACTAGAAGGTGTCCCTTGGGATTCAGGGACAGTTATATGGCTCCTTGGAGATGCGTCTGGTGATGACTTGTCTAGCCGATCCGTCTTAGCTTCTTGCTCTATTTGAACATTAACTGAATTGTTCTCTGGCTTCTGCTCTTCGGGTGATAGATCTGAACTGACCATAACATCTACATGCTTAGCATCATCAGTAGGATCCTCTCTCCCTGCCTGAACATAGTCGGAGTGTGATAAGTCATTTGTACTATCATCTTCAATGTGAGGGTATCCATTGCTCTTATGATGGTCAGTGCCACCATTGGAAGGAAGTTCCTGCTCAAATACATGACCTCCGACTTCAGACCTATCTGGTGAATCCAGGGTAGAAGAAATAGAAAGCTCCGTCCCACATTCTGAACCACCAACTTGAGCTCTTGTACTATGAGGAACAGAATTTTCTGATGGAGCAGCATCCCTTGCCCCAAATGAATGATTAGTGATAGTTGAAAACGTATCTTCACTAGATTCATCTTCTGTTTTATGATTGGGCAAACTAGAATCTTTGGTTGATTTAGCTGCCAAAGTGAGTTCCTCAAACTTTGTCTGAGCAGCAATAAATGCAGGATTACTTGCCTTCCTTGATCCATGTAAAATCTTTTTGCTCTCAGTCTCTGAAAGTTCCAGGGAATGTGTATCCTCTCTCTCAACTTCAGTGTTTGCAGGGAAAGAATTGGGCTCCGTCTCAGGGAGAGCCTTGGCCTCCTTATGTTGAGTAGGAATAGAACAGAAAGTGTCATCTCTTGAAGTTTTTTCATCAACATTCTGAGGCTGAGGAGGCGAAAAGGGTATGTTGGCTTGAAAATCTAAGCTGTCTGCATCATAAGTGATCAAATTATCATCACTTTCAGATGGCACTGCAGACAAGGATGCCTCCTCGCCCTGTCTGAAGTCCATTGACTCGGAATCAAGCTGAACTTCATTTTCAATAAGGTTACTGGGGTGCTCGATAGGTTCATTCTCCTGCTGCTCGGCAGATAATTCTGATTGTGGTGACGGTTGATTTCCTGGTGATGCAACAGACATCCATCTCTCTAACCATTTCCAGGCAGAATCAGATTTGGAAGGGTCACACTTAATATTTATACTTTTGGTCCTTGGAGTTGATTCAAGGAGCTTGTACCAAAGGAGAAATAACAAATCAGTTTGGATGGGAAATGATACATATTTAAAAAAATATCGCATATTTCAGATCATATAGCGGAAAATGACTAATATATTACCTGTTGAGCGAAGCTATTGCTCAGTAGCTTTGAAATAGAAATGTATGTGAACTCTGATTTTGTTCCTGCGTTCTCTTTTCCCTGAAATAAAGAAACATAAGAAATGTGACTCCATCAGTTGAAATAGCTAAGAGTGTGTCTGTCTGATCTAGGATTCCAAAGCGAGGAGACCAGAATCATTCAAATTTATGCTTGAGACAGAAATATTGCCAATATAGTTTCATACTCTTGATCTTTCCAATACTTACTTTTAGCTTCTCCTTGATACTAGATCCTTCTGCAATGCGATTAGTGTGACGTGCTCGAACAAGAATTTGCATTTTGACAATAGCTTGGACACATCGCAGAGTTCCTACAGCTTGCCTGCGAACTAAATGTCCACGTACAGCAGCTTGCAATTTAGTTATATGCTTTTGCTTTAATTGAGCTCTTCGTGCCTAGGAGAAGAAACAATCAAATACAATAACTTTATAATTGCCAAAACCTTTAACCATAAAATGGTCAAATTAATTGAAAGAATATATAACAAAATTGAGGTACCAGAAATGCTCTGACTGCAGTCTGGATAACAAGAGCGTGTTCATCTGGAATGACATCAGCTTTAGCATCATTAAATCCAGCTATTACTGACTCTGATTGTTTTGCATCCACCAAGTCTGAGACCAGGGATTTCTCTTCTGATGAGATAGGAGGATTCTCATCTATAGAGATGTTGGGCTTCTCATCTTCCGAGACCTCGAGCTTCTCTTCTTCGGATATCAAGGGCTTTTCATCCGCTGAGACCTCCACCAGGAGCTGGGGCTTCGCGTCTGTGGAGACACGGGGCTTCTCATCCGCTGAGATCTGGGGCTTCTTATCCACAGAGACTAGGGGCTTCTCATCCTCCAGGATCTGGGGCTTCTCGTCTGCCGAGACCTGGGACTTCTCGACCGTTGAAAACTGGGGTTTCTCATCTGCCCATTGGACGACAGATGCCTTCTCTGGAATGGTAGAGTTAGATTGTGTTTGCAGATTGGCATTAGCAGCTTCTGGCCAGTCCTTGTTCCCAGATGGTGTTTCTGAAATTACTGAATTGCTTAATACACGATGCCTGGTAGATTTCTTGCGGAAACTCCATCCACGTTTATCACTTGAGCTTTTACTCTAGGAAAATGTATCAAATAATTCATTCAACAAAGAATAGAGGAGGAAAAGGCAAAAGATAAATTCCGAAAAGATATTTAATTGAACATCTAATCTGATATAAAGTTGTATTGCTAGTAGCTGAGTTTAACATCCACCCACAGGTACATCAATTTCTCTTTTTACCCATGAAGTATAAGTACACAGAGGGAACCTTTATTAGATCCATACTATGGACCACGGCGGACAAGGGACGACGGTGTGCAGATTGTAGATTGAACATTTCTGAAATCATGTAACAAGCATACATAGATGAGTCATGATGCATATAGTAGGAAATGAATCCATTGACGACAAGATCTTCTTTATCACATCTATTCACTTTTGATACAAATGATGATTTCTTTTCTGCCAACCTCTTAACCTCCCATGCAGAGACCATAGATAAAGAAATGAAATCATACACAAGCTTGTCTTCTTAATCATGTTTCATTACATGTATGTCAACGGACTGGTACTTGATTTGTTTTTCCATACTTATGCATTCCACCAATCAGGTAGTAGGTAATGTGAAGTCTCATAGCTGGAATTATCAGCTCAACTTATATTACAAACTACACCAGAAGCAAGGCCATAATGATGTAAGAAGGAAGACAACATATATTTGGCATAAAGCATTTGGAAACAAGTAGTGCTTGCATCAGTGTATCAAGTTGATGTCATCATAAAAAATTAACTTGATGTTGAAATATTGCATACTCAACTTGAAAAGAGAACTAGATGTTATCTAAACTCACTGTAAATTTGAGAAGACATTACTAAGAACAATTACAGCTCAATTAATGAAACTACATTTTTGACAAACACTGAAAGCCAAGTATGGTATTTTAAGATGAGGCGATGTTGATTTATTGAATGGTCCAGGAATTGAAAGGCTTCACTAGCATTTACCTTATGACAACACATCCCTAATTGACGGTCACAAATCGAATCAATTTTCATTTCTTGGTAAATTGCATCACTACTTTCCCATTCCCCTCTAACCAAAAGAAAGCCACTTACAATAGTGATCCAATTCATTTCCATTTTAAAACACATTGAATCCATACAGTTCACATCTTCATGGTGTAAAATGTAAATGGTTTTATATCCACTGACCAAAATCAAGCCTTCCTTGCAATTGGCAATTATTTAACTAACAAACATGAACAATTGAACTATTTAATATCTTAAACACTCTCATTTAACATTGATGTAAAATACATCTAACAAGTTCTCAACCAAACCACAAATCAGTCCACATTCCACAATCTTACATCCCCCAATAGAGATCCAGTGACAAAGTTCAAAAGTTCCCTACATACCTTCCACAAAAAAAAAAAAAAGAACTCCTTCATTCAATAACCAAATCAGCTCAACTCCATCATCTCAAAAACTTATCAAATTAGTAAAAACAAAAAACCCCCACAAAAGATCAGACTCCATACTTTGATGGGTTGATCCAAGATTCACTTCAAAACCATTATCTCACAAAAAAGATTCAATTTTTATCACACATTACCATCTTTGAAATGGAAAAAAAAACAGAAAATACTACATGAAAATTTGATCTGATAAAAATGGGTTGTAGATTCTTCACCTCAGGATGAGCTTCAAGTTCATCACGGTCAACAGAATCACTGCCACAAGCAATGATCTTTAAGCAAGAAGAAGCTGTAGATTTTCCCATTTTCTTCTTCTTCTTTCACTCACTGATTGACCAGTCTTGTAAGTGTTGTAGTAGATATTCTATATTTGTTGGAAATTGTACCTCATGAGCTGATAATAAAAATTAAAAAAAAAATTAAAAGTAATAAAATAAAATAAAAAAATTTAAGAAGACGGACTTGAAACACTCTCCTAAAATCTAGCTAAATTTTGTATTTTGAGTTCCGTGGCTTCAGTTTTTCTTTTTTTTACAGGTCCCAGTAGTCTCTTTATGTTATAAAAAAAAAGAAAATTAAAGAAAAAGATATATCAATAATTAATAATATATTTCCGTTATGACTTGAAGACAAAAATTATCCTATTTAAAAATTAAAGTTCAGATCTGTTCTTCTCTTTTACTATTTATTCATTAGATATTATTAATAATAATATAATCAGTATAGTCTCGTAGAATAGGATGAGAGTAGGGTATATATATTTTACGAATAAAGTATGTACAAATATTATTCTTATTTAAAAGATAAATGAGTTGTATCTGAGAAAAAAAGTTTAAATGATTCAGAAAAGTAATCAAAATATAAGAAATAACACATACTTACAAAAATTGAAAGATAAAAAAACTATAAAAATAATATTACGATTATTGATAAGATGAACAAATCAATAAGATAGAACATTACTACTTACTAATATTCTATCTTAATTTGTGTCTTTCACAGTCTTCTATTTAAAAATTATATTCTCGATAAATTTATATATATTTATTCATGCTTAACTAAATTTAAATTCATACCGTGATATTTATATTTTAAAGTAAAATACTATTCGAAGCAAGTTTAAACTCAAAAAATTTAATCAAGATAAAAAATATTTACCACTCTATTATTATCCTCGTTCCGTCGATGAGTGGCTTTTTTCATTCCATTCTCTTTATTACATTCACATCTATAACCTCTACTGTTGACTTGAAAATGACTTTTTCTTTTATTACTATAATTATTTACTATACTGTATTAAATAAATAAATGTCTAGTTCGGAAAGAAATCAATGTAAAATACAGTTGAGTAAATTAAAAAGGAAGATAAAAAGAGAAATTAATAAATGAAAACAATAAAAAAAAATCTTTAATTACGCAAAAAGTATTTGAAAATTAAAAAGTAGTTCACCAATATCTTGTTCAACTAATAATCACAAGAAATGACATTAACTATAATCTATCTATTTATTATTTCTTTTCTACAAAATCACTATTTTTTAATCTTTTAGCAAAATATATTCTTTCATCTAATGACTTTTTAAGGTAGTTTTATCTTTTACCTTTATCTTTACTTTTAAAATCTTACTCTACAAAACAGATAAATATTTACTTGCATTCAATATTCATATTGAATTACATTAACTTCATATAACTAAATAAGATAAATATATATATTTAAGTAATTTCAGTTTTTAGTGAAATACATGCTTAGACAAAAATTTAAGTTTTAAATTCCATTTTTTTATTTTTATATTAATTTTTAATCAAAATCTATAATCTAAAGAAGATAATGATGATTATAGTTGGTGTGTTGTGTAGATTATCATTATAAATAGTCGTTAACTGACATTGACCAAAGATGGGATCAGTTAAACCAAAATCTTAATGATGGATTAGTGTAAAGTTAATCCATAAGTTAAGATGTTTTTTCCAACACTGAAATCAAAACAAAACAATCGTAACATTAAAGAAAGGTATCTAATTATACTTTAAGAAATTGATGACATCTGTGACTTATAAGATGCAAAATATTATTTACCGTGATAGTTGAGATTTCACTACCTATATATCTGGGGTTTGAGTTTTACGAACGAAAAAAAATTTATTTAGACTGATATTTTCATAAATAAATTCTACGAAGCATGTATTTAAATAATATGAATACTGAATATCGAGTGAGTCGTAAAAGAATATGTGGCGAGTCCCAACTCCCTATTAGTGGACCATTAGTGGTCCTTGCCTCCTTGATGCTAAAAAAGCTAAGGATAATTTTGGAGATTACAACCTTATTTTTAATGAAAGTGACAAAAATGGTCCTTATATTTAAGGTAAGTGTAAGTTAAATCCTAAAATATATTTTGATTTTTTAAACTTTGGAGGGTTTAAAAAAGAGTCGAATTATAAAAATTTATTGTGTACAATTTTATTATTATTTTATCCTAATATCTTAGGATATAATCATTTTTCGCTAAATATATATCCAATTTGTTGTGTTCCTCTTTTAGATATCTTTTATATCGTTATCTTTAAAAATCACGATAAATCATTTATTATGGACGTAATATATCATATCATATGATATAATAAGAGAGAAACATAAAATTTAATAGTAGCGGTGACACCGTTACAATCTCAGTCTGTAAGAAAATGTTATGACAAAAAGGTTCGAATGTATTTTACGCAACACCAAATACGACGATTCTTTATTGTCTTTTTCAAATATATTTCAAAATGACGTTAATTTTTATTTTATTACTTTAAACTTTATACGATATTAAAATATTTGATAGTTTCGAAATAAGAAGCATCCTATTTAAAAAGATATCTTACAACTTTCATTAATAAAACGCTAATTAAAGTATCAACATAAGTTATGATGCAGTGATAAAATTGTTTTACGTTAATAAGATATTTCGAGTTTTAATTCTGAATGTAAAGAAAATAATATTAGGAATTAGAAGAACGAGTTGTTATCTCTTTACATTCGTAGAATCTTCTCTGTCGATTAACTTTTGAGGTTGAATTAGGTTAGAAGTTAATTTTTCCGAGTTGTTAACAGGTGTCGTGTCCTCATTGGGTAAGGTTTTAGGACAGGTTACCCGACACATGCGGAGCACATGAGAAGAACCTCCGACCCGTTTTCTTACGACTGACAGCGCATGCCAATCGGTGAATTTATTTTTTAAAATATATATTTTTAATATATTTTGCATGTGAGATTCAAATAATTTACATGTTGATGAGATTTATTTAATCAAAATGATTAACGGATAATTCACATAAAAAAAATACATATTGGTCTTATCGATAACCAATAAACACAAGTTTCGTGAGTTGTAATTTATTGATTACCCAATTTAAAACGTAAAATTTTATAATAAATAAATATATGTTTTCTTCATTTTATACTATTGGACCTTAGTGATTTGAATTTAAATTTTCAATTAGCGAGATTATAAATCTGAAGAAGTAAGCACATGAATTCGTTGAACGAACTTTTAAAATTTACTATATATATATATATAAATTTAATTTTAACCATATTTTTGGTCAAAAGTTTGGATGAATCCCAAATCAGAAGTTGGTTCCGGCCTCACTTGAATCATGTTGACTTGACACAATTCTTAAAAAAGTTTTTAATAGAGGTCTCTATACAATTAAAATAATCATAATGACATTTTGAAACGGTAAGAATTACATTTTCGTATAGTCATTTAATATTAGGAACAGAAAGAAAAAATATAATAAATTTCTTAATTTTTTAAATTTAGATAAGTAAAATAAAATATCTAATTTTAATACAAAAGTCAAATAATATGAAACAAGCAAGCAGTAAATGAAATATTATACTAATTTATTTTTTTCTCAAAGTAGAAAAATGCCATCAATTTATAAAATAATTAAAGTCCTGTTGTACATTATAAACACGTAATACATTTGACTTTTTTGTCTATAAGTTTTTTAAATAGAAATGAAAGAGAAAAATGTGATTTGACTATAATTATTTTGTGCTTAACTACAATTATTTTAAAAACTATTAAGTACGTAAGTACTAATTTTAGAAAATAATAAAACAATTATTAAGTTTAGACAGGGACTACTACGTTAAAGATCCAATTAGAATAATCCAACAAAATATAGGGGAAAAAAAATCATCAAATAGATTATGCTGTCTCTTTTTCCCTACACCTAAGTTTAGTGTAAAAGCATAATCTATTTCAGAAATAATTATTTTTAGGTAACACAATAAAGTAACTTGTCTTTTTGTCACCAAATGGATGAGGCTAATTGATTACAACAATTAGTGAACAAATTAAAAGTAGTTAAGAAAATTGATCTAAGAACATGCTTCAACTAAAACGATTAGTTAATTTTTGAGGTGAGAATTTTCGAAAAGTCATATAAAAGGATAACGTTATATTTTCTCAGTTAATTGGAGGATCGATAAACGTAGTAGGTGAGCCCAACATTAGGTAAATCAAGATTATCGATGAGTTTAGTTGTGCTTCCATGTTAAGAAAAAGAATCTTGGACATAAAATAACCTAAAGGCTAGTTTATAAGATAAAAATTGTCGTAAATCACATAAAATAGCAATCGTTCATTCCCTTAATTAATGTGAAACTAACAAATCAAGACATATACACAAGGTCATAGTACAAGACGATTGTCTATTGAAAAAAACCTCCTTTACTTTGAAAAAATAAGAGTAATGTCTACGTACACTTTATCCTCTTAAAATCGTACTTATAGAATTACACTGACTTTATAAGAGCTATCGTTATTGTCGTAAGGTATCAAAGTATAACTAAACCTATCTATAACAATCATTTGCTAAACGAACATTTCACTAATAACAATCAAGATTTCTTTGGAATTATATTTTACTCAGACAACCAAAGTATCCGAACAAACAACGTTGGATTTAATAAAGGGAAGGACCAAGTAAAAAATAATGGATATGTAGGGTTCAAACCCTACCAAAGCTTCCTCCTTTATTCTACCTTCCCCTCCATTATTCACAAACACAACTCAAATAATAAAAAACTTTCAATATTTAGTTTTATCTTTGATTGTTCCTTCAAGATTTTAATTAGGTTTAGTGATATTTTCAGGTCCCATTCACCTTATATAGCAAACTACAATGGAAATTGATTAAATAATCTAAAGGGAAAAATGAAGCTTACTTTGAAAGCATAAATTTCATTATTAAAACTTCACAAACTTACTTTAAAGTTGAGAAACAAAAGAGGGCAAGTCACATTTAGGTACCAACAATAGAAGAAAAAATTTCCACACACAAATATGCAACTTTTTACTTGTATAAAAATGGGTGGTGGGACCTTAGGCACATGGAGAAAAGTTCCAATCATTTTACTTTAACACAAATGTAACCTCCTAAACCTTCTCATTCTTCTTTAGTCCTTCTCACTTGTTGCTCTGTAAAATCATCATCAAAAGAAAAACACTATGTTCCCAAGAGAACAATAACCCCACAAACCTTTTTCATAATGTTTTATTGTACACCTACAGGTTGATTTCATCAACAAGGAGGTTTACATAGTAACAATAACAAGAGGATATCATGAAACTCAAAATTCTAAGCAAATAATCTTTGCACAAGAGTCGTGCTAATCCGCGATACAGGTAGAGGGGGAAGGTTACAAAGTACTTAGATCTAAGATTTAGACATAAAACTTAAATTCCCTTCATTTTCTTTACTATATCAGGCCCCCACATTTGTTCCCTACAAAGGGAAAAGTCACCTCTAGCTTTCCATAAATGAAAGCAACAAGACATTTGTATTGTAGTTGCTATCTATTCCATGCTTGACTTTACAAGCAACCACAATTAAAACTGTAGGGACCAAAACACACACAATAACATAGTTATGCACTAAACTGCACTCATTGGAATCACTTCAACTTGTATTACAAGAATTCCTCAGAACTCTTAAGATACAAAGAACATTTTCTGTTTTCTGGTTCTTTTAGCTCATAGACAAACCATCTTTTGTCTATCCAAGTAGACTCCAAACATGCTTATGATATTATAGGAAGATAAATCAATACTCAGCATGATCGTTGTGTAAGTCTCATCATTGATCATCAACAAGGCTAGAACGAAATGTTAAAATGATCAACTACAACAAAACATTCTGATAAATACTTCATTTACACAGCAATATTACTAATCAGCATAGATTTTCAGAACAAATGTGTTTCAGTTGCACCACAAATTAGTAACAAAAATAGACATCAGAGTACACTGGGCAGAATAGGTTTTTCCTTTCTTTTCCCCTGTTTCCGCTCCTATCCAAAAAACGAGCTTAACTAGGCACAAGCTCGGATAAACACCTGTCTTTTCAGTCAATGATCTATGTTAATACGCGTTACAAGTTACGCAAATGGATTACACTTGCTAAATTTCAGAATGTTGAATGGAGTTAATGACGAAAATTAATAACTTGTTAAAGTGCAACTAATTAGCCAATGGAGAATAAAGATACATTCCACAATATAGAGAGTGCCTTACATTTTGACCAGGAAAGCTGTACACTCTTACGATTTCCTCGGCCTTCCCCTTTTACCTGTCGATACTTTCGCTTCAGGTGGGGAGCTTTTGTTTGCTGCTGGAGACCGACCCCTTCCACGACCAGCACCCTTTTTAGCAGCTGTAGCTTTGCCAGCAGCCTTTCCTCGACCCCTGCCGGAAGACTTGGCCCGCCCATTCGATTGTTCCTCATAGTCATCACTTTCATCATCACTATTTTCCTCTTCCTCATCTTCAGATTCAGACGCATCTTTTGACTTCTTCCGTTTATTTGACTTTGCAGGCGCCTTAGCAGATGCCTTTTTGGTAGTCTTTTTAGAAGCTGGAGATTCACTCACAGGTTCTGCCCCCACTGCAGCAAAGAACAATTTGCAACTATAGTAAGAAAGGTAAATGATTGTAAAATAAATAGGGCCGCATGCAACTATCTCCTCAGTTCAACAAGAGAAATATAACCTTTCACCTGGCATGTCTGTGTACAAGGATTTTGATAAAACAAATCAGAAAAATTTGACACAATTTGTTACATTATTTTTTTGACGACAACACAATTTGTTATATTATTCCAATTTTAAGATGTCTTTTAAGAGAAATTAAGGCTGTTTTAACACTAGAGAATTTGCAAATCTCAATACTTATCCTCCACCAAAATAATGTCTCTGACTACAATAGAAAAGAAAAATCCTAATAAACAACCAAACATAAGAAACAACAACTAAGTGATTAATCCAAACTAGTTGGTAGTAACACTAAGATTCCTATTCTTTCATGCAATTAGTTATTAGGCAAGTTAACACTGATTTTGCTCAATTGTAAATCTTTTTTTAAAAAACCAAACACATGTGATTTCAAGTCTAGCTCATTATTTTCAATTATCATTTTAAATGAAATTCAAGCATATTGTTGCACCTTGAAATTATCATATAGTTGTGCCTGCAGATGATACATCTCGAAGTCTGTAAGACATGGCAAAAGTGTCTCAAGCGAAATTCTCTATGTTTATCCTCTATGTCCAATGATATCAACATCTATGGCATTCATCTCGAGGACATGTGGGCTTTGCAGACCTATATTCACCCCAATACAACATTACTAGTCTCACAACCGCTCTATAAAACTTGACTGTAGCTTGTTAGATGACTTCTATCACATAGCAGTCCCAGCACAGTCCTTTAATTTATCCTAATTGTTATATTGCATCAATCATTATATATTCCTAGAAACCTAAATGTACATATTTGAAGTCTGTATTAGGCACCACAAAAACTAATCTAGTTTCACTTCACTTTCACCTAATCATGATATTCTCCTATACTTAGCAATAAATTTTTGTCCTGCGCATTAAATCTTCATATATCAAGCTATTGTCCTTGAAATTGAACAGGTATACATAAATTGTCTGAATGTAGATGTCATATGGACTCTTTGACATATTATTACTTGCAAATAGCATATATAATCAAACCTTATCCTGCATAGTATCAAAAACAGACAAGGACACAAGCACAAAGTAGATGAATTGAACATCATTAACAGACTCCTTGTTCTATCATCTCCCAAGGAATTAGCAATTCAATGGCTACTTAAGTCAACTGCCCTTGAAGCAAATTCAGAGGAAAACCAGTATATTTTCCAAATGAAATAGTACAATTAGCTAAAACTTATGAAGATAGATGAAGCTTAGACCTATACCTTCCTCAGAAGCCTTGCCATCATATACATCAAGCTGTCAGGTAAAACGGGAGAAATTAGATGACTTACACGAGCAAATAAATACAAATAAAGAAAAATTGAAACTGATGTATGTATCAGCACCCCCAGACACACACCAACACCCATCCACAAACAAATATTACACTCAACCAAAAACCTGTACATATAAACTGAAAAAATCATATTCTAATTCATAAGCAACACTACCTTATAGCCATAACATTACCTGCTCAAGTCGATCCTCAACATTTGTCCTATCAATAACAACCATGGAATGGGCAAATCCACAAGCAACACTACACAAAAAGGAATGCACTAGGATTCAGACTCTGATGTAAAGTTCCATCTTCCAAAATTTCTTTTTTAAACAGAAATACACTAACCTGATAACATGCATGCCATCTAAAATGTCTACCTTCTTAGGAACTGCAGAAGATCTTTAGAAAAATAGACAAAATAAATGAGCAAAACGCACATAAGTCACCGAAAAGAGAAGTAAAACACAAGATATTAATCAAACCTACTTCTGTCCATGTGGTCCATAACCCAGCTCCCCACACTGTGCAAGGCCCCAACTTATGCAAGAGGAATCAGCACCAACAAAGTGGTGCATATAGCCAGAATCCATACATCGGAGGTTCCACCCACTAGAAATACAGATTATCAGTCCTATAGACTTAGCGACAAAAGAAAAAAATGTTGTGCTTCTGAAAAGAGAATATCCAGTTTAAAACAATCCAAGCCAACGATTATGGGGGCAGAAACAACAATACATTATTACCATGTGATTGATTTTAAATAACATTCCAACATGAATATTGAATCTCATAACTTAAATACAAGAGTAGAGACTCTCTGCTAGGACTTAGCAATGAAATCACTCCATCACCCCTAGTCACGAGACACAAGGAAAAGAAAATTTGAACTCCATCTTCATAGATGTTATTGCAGATGGTTCTAACCAGAAATCTTGGATAAATAATAATTCAACCAAAAATGTGGAATTTATCACACATGCAACTCATGTACACTAATACTATATGACCAAAATAAAAAATTGGAGATGCAAATGCTGTAAACATCATAACCTCAAATCCAGAAGAGGTTTGGGATACATCGAATCATCTCCTGTGCTCTTAATTTTTCCCCACATGTAAAGCTGCCCTCCTCCTGCACAAGAATATTTTATTAGAAGTGTCAAGTCATTTGCAATTAGTAGAACGTGACCTCATCATATCTTCATATTACTTGCAGGCTTGCAGCGCAAATTTCAAAATTAAATTTTACTTCAACAACAACTATGTCTCAGCCCCAACCAAGTTGAGGTCAGCTATATGAATAATTATCTCCATTTAAGTTCAAACTGATGTCATCATCATACCATATAAAAATAAAATGAAAATAAATTAATTACATACAAAATAATAGTTAATAATAATAATATTTAAATACTTTTACTATAATTATACAACAAAATACCCAGTGTAGTCCCAAAAAGGGGATTCGGGGAAGATAGAGTGTACGCAAACATTACCTCTACCTCAGACGTAGAAAGGCTGTTTCTATTTATCATCATGTTTTTCTATTTGACATTTTCTTTTTTTTCATGACCATTCACCAATGATTACTCAAACTCTAAACTCCACCTATGTAAGCTTTGCAAAACATATCCAATACCAAATCCGAAATAAAGACAGACTACCATGAGTTACTAATGAAAATACTCAAACTACTTGAGTTTTCAAAATTTTGACATTAATCGAACTCGTTAAGCATTAACATAGATTAGATTAGCGTTTACCTATTTTCACAAGTAATCCATACTAAACCATATATAACCGCACATTAATTTTACATATTTTTTACATATAAGTGTCAGCTTGCTAGATGTTCACACTTCTCTCAAAGCAATAACTAAATGAGCAAACACAATATATACAATCATAGTAGGTCAGAACATAGATTTAATAAAGGCAATTCACTCATTTGAATACTCATTCAACTTATACTTTGAGCAGTTTGGACAACTAGCGGAAAGATTTTTTTGGAAACAAAAAGTTGTGTAAAATGAGTGCAGCTAATAGAGATATCAAATATGATGTCATCTCATGTGAATACACAGTAACTTATAAGTGCACTGGATAAGATTTCAAGAATGATTACAAAACAGAATGGAGAGAGAACAAGACAAATCATACCGGCAGTACAGGATGAGCTGGCAGAACCTGCTGAAACTATTGCATCTGGAGGCAAGACATTCTGCCGTGTAAAAACATCAACTCGTCGAGGAGCAAACTCGTCCTTCTGTTCTCGATGTCCAAGCCTGTAATCCAAAAAAATCAAACATTTTCATGTTTATTATAATAAGGGCCCAAAAAGAGCATGGAAAGCCAAGGCGGTTCAACAGACATCCATTAACATAGATCTGAATATGCAAATATGAAATAGGATGTACGAACCTCCCGTAACCGCCAAATCCCCACCTAAGATTTGATTGTCAAAACAGAGAAAGAACAAATTAGCTTCTGTACACAGGGTAAAGTCCATACAAAAGAGCTAAGGTGGAACTTACGTGTAAACATATCCATTCTTATCCACTGCAACTGAAATCCAGAAAAAAAGAGGGTAAATGCACTTGACATATCTGAAAGATGACAATATACAAATTAATTAAAATGAAGTTGAGATGAACCTGTGTGGTTTATTCCACAAGCGACTTTGACTATAGTCTCTCCAGAAAAGGCAGCTATAGGTCTAGGTCTGGGTTGAGCTTCATAAGCTAGCCTTACAGAGCTATCTTTGGTATTATACTGCATGTTACAGGGCATCCTCAAATCAATCAAACAAGGCAACAACTCCCAGTTCAAATTTAAAGATAACACTGTGTGAATGCCTTCATTACAACAAGTTCCAAATTTATAAATCAAGGGTATTGTCATGGAAGGGCAAAAAAGTTACTATTGTCTTCCCAATTTGGTGCATTTACATTTAGGTTTCCACACTTAATTTTGGAGAAATATTAGACCAGATATCATCAGGAAACAAGCGAGTAATATGAAGTATAAAAGCACTCCACTATGAAGGAGAACAAAACAATGTTTCTTTTAGAAATAGGAAAACACTGATTATTTTGCGGAAAATGTGCTATCCACAAAGCTTATCAACTGCATGCTTCAGATTGGCAAGAAGCATAAGTAAATAGAAATTGGAAAGCAAGGAAACAAGAAATGGAAAAGGCAGAAACATGACTATATTAAGGTCGTTTGATACGGCAATTAGCACCCGACATCAGCATGTATAGATCATGTCATGCAATACATTCCAAAAGATCAATAGTAAAAAATAAATGAAGTACTGCAAATAACTATCCTCCAATGATGCTGCACAGACACACGATAGAGGCGTTTGTATCCCTAAATATTTTGCCTGTTTAGTGCACCAATATCTCCAGAACTTTATGTTCATAAAGTGCAAGCTCTTTTTAATGGAACACCTTACTTCATAATATATAAATACTTCATGTGCCTAAAGCAGGAAGAAATCAAAGCTGAGGGAGAAATATAGAAGTCAGTATTCAGAGGTAGGATCTCATTTGATAAAAATTTCCGCTCTCTATTAGCAAAAAGAACAAGTGCATTCTGTTGCAATGGACAAAAAGGCATTGAACAGAATACAAGATAGATGGGAGACGATAACAACTATACTCATCCAATTGCCTGCTAATTGTGATTTCAATTTATGTAGAAGTATCACAAAAGCTGCATCACTATCAATCAAATTGAACAGATGATCTTGTCATGATATATTGTTGCCGATAGGTAATATTGCAATTTGAGATTGTTAATTTGTTATACAGCATGTAGAAGTCTAGAACTTCCCATAAATAACAATAAAATATTGGAAGCCTTTATCCATGTCACAGAAGATAAACTAAAAACTTTTTCATGAAGTGTACCTCGTTGTCAGTAGCATGACCAAGCTGACCATACTGAGGCAAACCAGCAGTTCTAGAAGACACGAATAGCATGAAAATCAGAGTGCAAGAAAAGTTAGAGATGAAAATGCCGCTACCAAAATCTTTTATTTGTACACAGCATTATCAATGTAATAGAAAGAAAACTTTACAAACCATACAATATAGAAGCTCCTTCAACTGAGGTTAGCCACACAGTAAAGTCAGCCCCACAAGCTACAGAGTTGACTTCAGTGACGGCACACCGGACTGGAGATAATTCAGTTTCTGCAACAATACAAAAAAGTGATGATCTTAGTTTGTTTTATAAATGAAAGAAAAAATAAGCCAAGACAGAAGAAATTAGTGGACTAATATTTCTAGGAAATAAAGATAACGTTGCTTAAGGCAAATTCTTTGTTCCATCCTAAACTAGCTCATGTTTTTTTCACTTGGATCCTACACTAGCTTACATAATAATAAATTTCTTGTTCTTCCCTACACTAGATTAGCTTTGTTAAAGGTTCGCTTACAGCATGCTTAAACCTAGAAACTTGGTGAAAACCAGGTTGTGCCCTTAGCCTCACTTAGTTGGTACTTTAGTGTAGGCGTCAAGATGCAAAAGCATGTGTTAATGCCAGATAGGTTTAAGTATCCAATACATGTGCATCTAGGTTTTTGGTAACTTTAAATATGATGAATCCACACACTTGTTACTCCCGTTTTGACATGAGTTATAAAACAAATGAAGGACTCATTTGACCTAGGTCATATCTGAAGAAAAAAGCATGATCAAAGAGGGAGATGAAATAATGTTCATGCAACTGAGACAACAACAATTTGAATACTAACAGAAGGTCTTCTCTTTTGGTGCAAGTGAGTCAGAAACAGAGAAGGTAAGGAGCAACAGAGGATAGCAAAGGAGCTCACCATTTTTTACAGAGCCTATACCGAGCTGCCCATGTTTATTCCAACCAAAAGCAAAGGACTGTCCGTCATCTGTAACTACCACTGTGTGGTTCTTTCCAGCTGCAGCTCTAATAATTTTATACCTGGAACAAAAAAGTTTTAAGTGATGCCAGAGATAAGTACTTGATAGACATAATTGCTTCAGGAGACACGGGCTAACCATTCAGGAAATATAATAAGGATATTGAAAGAATTTCTTACTTCTAGACACAAAATCTCAGTTCTGAGTTAAAAAAACAAAACATTACCATCCATCAGAATATTCACCATTATAACATTCTTCTCTTTCCATCTCATTTTACATGTACCCTAGAAGTATGCATTGCCCCAAGGCTTTGGTCAAGTGATAAGAGCGCAATGACAAAATAAAATAAAAAGGTAAATTCTTTTTCTTAAAAAAAAAAGTAGAAAGATGGGATCTTGTCTCAATGTTTTCAAGAAAAAGAGAGAATCAAACAACTATAAGAAGAAAAAAGAGGGTGAATTTAGGATTTTAAGAAGTGGATACGGCATAGCTATGCACCCTTTACTCCTTTGTGGTATGGATTTGAACTTAATACATATTTTGAAACTTTTACTACAATATCTGTCACTGATAGAGGAACAAAACCAAGAACAACTTACTTAGATAGTTCTGAAACAACCGTTGGTCTATCACGTGTTATTTTATCTCCATGACCAAGCTGCCCTTTCTGCAAAGTCACAACACACTTCAGATTCCCTACATCGAGAAAACAACACAAAAAGCCACAAAAGAAAATAAAAACGAACACAGACAACACACTTGCCTCATTCCTTCCCCATGTATAACAACGACCTTCAGTATCTAGCGCTACACAGTGACAAGACGCTGCATTTCCACCAAGAATGAAAGTAAGCAATCAAAAAGGGAAGTCTTCAATCACATTATGGAAGCGTTTAGCCTTGAAAATTGTCAGTATTTGAAAAAACAAAAGAGTAGTTTTTGGAGTTGTGTTTAACCATGAACACAAAATGGAGTTGTTTTTTTACTTATTTAAGTATTTTGAAGTGAAAACAACTTTTCCGTGTTCTTCAAATTCCGGAATTTTATGGCCAAACGTTAAGTCATTGCCAAAATCCCATAATCTCACAATAAAGATGATAACTTTAAATTGGGTTCCGCTATACGAAACCTCAACATACATTTCACAACATTTTTGAGCTCTAAACAAAACCAACTAAGTATACAACTAAGAAAAAATAATCTGAAAAAAAAACAAGCAGAACAGAGTATACCGCAACCAGCAGCAACAAAACAAATGTCGACACCAACAAGCGGACGAAGCCTCGTCGGCGACACCAAATTCCCCTCCGTCAAACCTTTCCGGCGACCAACAGAATCCCAACAAGTACTTCCACAAAACAACAACTCCCCACCTTTCACCACCACCACTTCCGACATCTCCGGCGAACTCAACGGTCAAAAAATTCAAAAAATAAAGTTTTTAAAAAACAGATCTTGCTAAACCTCAACGTCAGTACCACAAAACCCACAAAAATTAGTGAGAAAAACAGAGATTTGTCAGTAATCGGCGGCAAAAGAAGTTTTAGAAGGAAAACATCTGAAACCCTACAAAAGCATTGAGAGTTATTAAAAAGAAGATTTGTTTTGTGTATTCCGAGAATGTGAGCTTTTTATTTGGTTTAATAAATTAAAAGATATAAATTTTGTGAGTTCAAAATATAAATACCAATTGGTGGAATGGATAATTACTACTACTGGCTTTTTTCTTCTTTTTTTTTTTTTACTTATATTATTATTATCTCGATTCGTTTGGTTATAGATTTTGAAGTAAAATTTTAATAATTATATTTTAAAAATTTACTGAAATTTTATAATGTTTAGAAATTTATAGAATTGTGTGTAGTAGGGTTTAAGGTTCCCGCGGGTTTGGTCTGTTGAAGAATTTCGAGGTATTCTTTATTTGAAAAGAAGGTATATGCTTTTATTTTGTACTCTTTGGTCATTATCCATTTTCTTTTTTGTTTGTTTATTAGAACTTAAAATTATTATGAGACTTTTTTCATGTGATTAACAACTAAGTAGAGGTTTTTCAACTGGTTGTTGAAAAAATAAACATAATATCTAAGTATCTCTTATCAAAAATAACTTCGAATTCATACGTATATAAGTCATAGATTCGACTCGTGAAATCACCTGGTGATGCAACTCTTATTGCAAGATGCTTTGGGCAACTATCTGCTTTTCTGCAACTTTGACTACTTTAATTTCTTCTTTCTTTATTGAAGATGAGGGAAACAAGACAGTGTATGATCTTTTTGTCTGGTTGTGCTAAATTCATAGAACTACTACTTTTTATGAGTTATAGTCCACAGTAAGCTCCCTGATCGGTGTTTCGGATCAGAAGGGTCTATTGTATGCAGATGGTTTTATACTATGCAAGTGCAAATTAACAGCCAGATAAAAGGGCTTAAAGTTCCCTTAGAAGTAGAGAACAGTATAGGAGAAAACATTGGCACCACAAAGTTTGACTCCAATTTATTGATACAGTCATTTCCAAAGAACAAAATAATGATTCACTACATATAGTATAAATTGTAGCCAGACACATAAGAAACTTATATAAATATAATACTATCTGAAAGCTTAGTTTCTCACTGTTTGTGCGTAGCATGTAAGACCGATAATTGAAGTAATAAACTTTTAGGCTTCATGTAGAGATAATCTTCACCTCCTCAAAGGCTTTAATGTTCACCCACTAGGCGGATGCAGGTGTTGCTGAAGCCGCAGATGCTTTACCAACAGATAATTGTTGCATTTGACTAGGCTGCTGACGCTGCATCTGGAACATATTATGCTTCACTGGCGTCTGTTGTGTCATGTTATTAGGCAACCGTCCTTCCTCCCTATGTTCCCCAGCAGCAAGCTTTAGACGTTGGACTTCTGCAGTTAATGCCTCATGCAGAGCTGCAGCGGAAAGCTAAAGTTATGAATATCCATCTTTATGGGTAGGTGCATCAGATGTTCACATAGTATCAGCATATCTATATGTCTTGAATGTCGAGTATAAAACGCGATTTGGACCTTGTCCCTGGTCAATCCAAATGACTAGAACAGTATAACTTGTCCTTCCTTCAGATTAATATAAATGTATCCTGAGATAAATCAAACAAACACAGGCAAACCTGCTTTTTGGAAAATATAATGTTTTTCAAATACCTTACTTAGACTTTATGACCAGAACTGGGGAACACAATAAAATGGGGACTGTTATAGAGAGAACTTAGTAACAAAGACGAACACAAACAGGTCCTGCTGGAAAATCTTACTTCTTGACTATCTGTGTGTGACACGGCATTTGGTAATATTGAAGTTCGGGTGTTTTTCAGTAGGAGATGCTGATGTTGTGGAACTGTTTAAGAAAATCATGCCTCCTGAGTAGGCCAGCTAGTTACTGGTTAGAATCAAATATTATTACTGAAACAGGTACATCAAATATTTTGGTTCTCTGACTCGGGTTTTTCAGTGCACAGTGAGGGATATTGAAATTTTCACATTGCTTACATTTTGAAATTTCCAACCAATCAAACAAAAGTAATCAAAGAGATATTGATTGTGCATCATTTTCACATATCATTGAGTTATTATTGTTGAACTTGTGTCCCTAATTATTTTTCAGTTTATCTCATAGGCTTCCCTGACACAAACAGTATGTTTCCTATTTGGCTTCCTTCAGAGTATTCTTCGCCTATCTTTACAGATCTAAAATGGATTTCTACCATCTCTCTCCCCGTCTTCCTTCCAGCAGGCCATAGTCCTTCTCCCCCTATTTTCCCCTTTCAAAGGCTCTATATGCCATTGTAAACTAATTTATTCTTCTCTTTTTGCACCTCACATAAAAGTACTTCACGAAACTGATCTACTTAATTATGAGTTCACGGGAACCATTAAAATTCCCTTCCTCCCAAATTCTTCAAACGATAGCAACAAATTCAATAAGTAGAAGGCTAGAACCATGAAGCTCAAATCAGGCCAAGTTCCAAGCTTTTCTTTTTATAAAACTTAAATTTGCAAACTTCTCTTTCTATAAACTAATTATCCTGCTGTATTCAGTAAACACCCAATTATTTCCAAACTTCTCCAAGTTTGATGAATTTAATTTTAAGAGGTAAAAGAAAACATTTTAGTATATTCTAATTTAAAAAGATTATACTATGGAACATATCTTATTTCATTAACTACCCATATGCAACAACTAGATACCTTTTTGCAACACACTAGGGACTTGGAAAACAAAAGAAAAAAGAAATTGGAACGGTAATACCATCTCTAAGCTGTGCCTGTTGCTCCATGGCTTGGATGCGGAATTTCAGCTCACTGTTCAGGCTTGAAATCTCAACAAAATTTTTCTGTAACAAGAATGAAAATCCAGTAAACGGACTGAAGTTCATAAAAGAAGTATTGAAGGTACACCACAATATTTTCTACAGGCACCTGCAGGATGGTAACTTGTGTGGATAAGGTAGTTGTTTCTGTCTGTAGCTTTTGAACCTTGTGTTCCAATTCTGAGATGTAACGTGTTTTACGCTCCTTGGATCGAGCAGCGGACAGACGATTAGCCAGTATCCTGAGGAAAGAAACTATCAGGTTCAATTGTATATGTAGCACCCTCCTTATATATATTTTTTCAATTTTTAATGGATAACTCAAGTTTATGCTTCTTAATGGGATACAAATATAAACTAGAATACATTAGCATCTATTTCCATACCTTTTAGCACGCTTGGGATCTAAAACTGCAATCTCAGCAAGTCTTTCATCTGCCATAATCTTCTTCATCTCAGCTTCACTAAATTCAGAATTTCCGAAGTCAAGATTGTGCTTGCTCGAACTTTCATTTCCTGAATTACTTGGTGAAAGCTGACCGGAACGCATCATCAGAGAAGTTGGTACATTTGGTGACTCATCGCCATAGTGAAAATTTCCAATAGCACTATCCATGGAAAGACTCCTAAAGTGACGTGCAGCTGGAGCAATATTCGCATCAGCGCTCCTCTTGGTTCCTTCCCTTAAATTTGTTGGTTGGATACTAACAGTATTCCCTTTCATAACACTTTCTGCTTCATTATTGCTGCTCTCAGAACCGCTTACCTTTGTCCCACTGACAATGCTGTCCTTATCTCTGTCCTCCGTGCCAGAACCGTTCAATGTCTCTATATTTTCCAAATTCATGTAGGAAAACAACAACTCATCTGTAACCTCTCCCTTTGGTTTCCTCTCATCAATCTTTCCATTGCTATCCCCAAGACTCACTGCTCTCCCTAAAACCTTCTGACCACTTCTAGGCATCAACTGAGGTGAAGACTGAATCATAGCCGAGAATCCCAATGGAACATCACTATTAGATCGACGATGCCCCTTCCGAGGAGGAAGACCATCCCTCGTAAACGAAGACACAACTCCTACACCTTGAGAATTCACATCTATTTCCTCCATGGATATATCCTTCAAGCTAGAATGACCCGACACCATCCCCGGCTCACTAGGAGGAAAAGGACTCAATGGTGGCAAACAACTATTCGAGAAAATACTCGATTGAGATAAAGACCTCACATGAGATACAGCTCCAACACCAAAATTCTGACTACTCATAGGTGGCTTAGAATTAGACTGAGCCATCAAAAATCAACAAATAAAACCCGCAAAAGATTCAATTTTTCCGACACCCCAAATGCTATTTCTTCGTAATAATCAAAGAACTTCAGCAATTCTCATTAAATAAATCAAAATTTCAGCTCCCAGAAAAACCCTAGATAAAAAAAAAACTCCTTAAACCCCAATAAAAAAACTGTATCAACCCAATCCAATTCAAACAAACACAAAACCCCAAACAACAGATGAATGAAAAAGAAGATTGAGAAAAACAGAGCAAGGAAGAAAACGGAGTACCTGAAAGTTTATAGTCAAAATTTAAAGGAGCTACAGTTGAATATGATGAGAGACAAACGTGCAAACATTGATGAAAGTGAAGTTGTGGGGGGTGGGGTTATAGGGGAAAAAATGGGATTTTGGAGAGAAGGTGAATTTCCCGCTGAAAATGGCGGTGATTACGGTTGAATTTGTAAGAGAAAATGAAAATAACTTGTACTGATATGAAAGAGAAGAGTAGAGAAGAAGTGAAAGAGACAAAAACTTTGTCTTTGCACACAACAAACTATATTTTATAAGTGTGATTTGGAAAAAAATAAGATATATAAATTAAATTATTGAGATGGTTCAAAATAAGTAATTTTTTCAAAATTTAAAAGGATTATTAATTTTTTTTTCTATTTTTATCTTTTTTAGTGATATTTTTAATTACTTTATAGTAATATTTAGAAGAAGAATTTAAGAATGCTTAAAAAGGTAATTATGAAAAATATTATTCAATTGTGTCTTCAACTATCTTTTTAAAGATTTATGTCATTTCACATTCACTTTATATGGATTAGAGAAAATAATATTTACTTCCTCTTCCGTTTTTAAAATAATGAAATAGCATAACTTAATATGAAATCTTAATACTCCTCTCATTTTTATTTATATGTTTAGATTTTACTGTTGCTTAAGAAATTAGATAAATTTATCATTATATTTTTATTTAGTTTCTCTTAAAATTAAATCGTTAATTGAACATGAATTAATTCATTTTAATTAATCAATTTGATTAATGGATATGAAATATTTACTAAATTTTTCTATATTGATCGTTTATATATTCTCAAAGCTAATAACTTTTGAGGATAAAATACGAAGTATAGTATATTTTATATATAATTTTGTAAAATGACAAATATTAAGGTGACATATAAATGGAAAGGAAAGGAATACTCTTTTATAGTCCTTAATTAAATTTATGTCAATATGTTAAAATACTATTTAATCTTGTAATCCTTAAAATACTACAAAAGGCTTAAATTAGAACATTATAAAAAAGAAAAGAATCATTTTTTAAAAATAAACTAAGACGAAAAATTGATTATTCTATTTCAAATGGAGAAAGTAAATAACAATGAAAATAAAATAGTACGAATAAAAAACGATACACGAAAAATATATATAGATAATAACGAAGAAAAAATAATGTAATAATCAATAATTAAAAATAAATAAAATTTTATGAGAATAAATGTATGATAATTAAAAGGACAAAAACTTTGTATTTTACATAAATAAATTAAAAAAATGACGGGCCGTTTTATATCTAAGTGCAACAATGCTACGCTCTACGACAAAAACAGGATTTTCTCCGATGTTGACTTAAGATTTGACATTTTATAACTATATATTTTGTTTAATTAATTCATATTTTCAGATTTTGGTCCACTAATATCAATTCGTGTCAGGTAAAAATTGTTAAAGTAATAAAGTTTCCAATAAAATAATTCTAATTATGTTGTTTAAAGTCGTTTGTACATATCTTTGATTAATTTATCAGATTATTTATATTACATATTAGTGTCATGATTTTTTATCTGCTTAGATTATCAAATTTCAGATCTCATGACTTTCGACTTAATTGATTACTAGGTTTGATTTTTAAATACAAATGATTTTTTTGTAATTCACGTCATAACTTGTTAAATTTGGATTTGTGATATGTATGCGACGTCAACGAATAGAAAAAAGTACGGATAAACTTTTAGATTAGCTATCTTTTGAAAAATTAACGTAAATTACACTTTAGATGAATCACACATTAAAATATTAAAATAAAATACTTTCTAAAAAATTAAAATATAGCATAAATTTAAATTATACACAAACTCAATCATAGTGTAATTTAAAAAAATAAATATATAAAATAGCGAATAATACGTAACATCATATTAGACATTGATGATATAAAACTCGTGAAAAGTGTTTTCTATTAAAAAAAAAGTTGCTTTCATTTTGATAACTCATTTCATTGGCAACTAATTATAATTTTCATTTTGATAACTCAATTCATTGGCAACTAATTATAATTTTACTCCGCTCAAATGGTGTATGAAATTATGCATTTATAGCCGGCCCCCCAAGTCAAAATTTTACTATGTGGGATCTATTTTGACTAATTTTGTGGAATTTCACTTTTGCCAACTTGGACAATTGTAAAGTCCATCAATCACTGACATTATCATCATATTTTGTAAGAGAAAAAAAAAAGAGAGAGAAAATGTGTTTTTCGAATTAATAAATCACAATTTAAATATAAAATGCACATTTTTATTGGTTTGCGTATGAAACTCAAGAAAACGGAATAATTTAATTGTGTTTTTCTTGCACTTCACTCAATCTAAACAGACTCTCATTGCAACTCTTAAAAGCACAAAGAGACAGAAAGCCTCTTGATGTTTCTAATGGCTTAGTGAAATTGTAGATGAGAAATTAAATACTCTGTTACATGCATTTCAATTTCTCCATTATGTAAAAGTTGACCTTTGTTCTCTCATTTTCTCCATTGTGTTTTTCCAGGCTCTAAACTTTGAATACAATTAAAAAAAATGTATCTCAAACTTCATTGCCCCTTAAGAAATAGGGGCCAGACAGGAGCTTAATTACTTCGAGTATTTATGACTCTGATGGCAATACATGAACGGCGAATCTTAGAGCAAGCACTAGAATAGTTGAAAAATTCTAAGTAAATATTAGATATGATACAATCAATATAGAAGAAGTTCAATTTTTTATTAGTTCAAATTCTTTCATAAAAAATTTGAGTTGGTAGACAGTGGATAGTGTGTTAACTGAACAGCTGGTTTTCTTAGATATGAAATAACGTTTATTAGTCACTTTTTCGATGATAAAGTATTTTTTCGATCATGTCTTTAAATGACTTGTTTCTTTAGCCATAATAGGTTTTAATTCTTCTGTTTTTATTTAGTTTTTCACCTTGCTTTCTTTTTTTGAATGATCAAACAGTTATTCTCCATTTATTTTCAATGTTGACTTTAAGAGCCTGTTTGAATTAACTTCAAAGTTGGTCAACTTTATTTTAGATCAGTTTTAAATTTTTGGTGTTTGATAAATATAAAAATAACTTAAAATAAGTTTAAAAAATAACTTAAAATAAATTATGGAGTATTTTACAAGGTCAAAAAATAACTTAAAACAAATTTAAAATGACTTGAAAAACTCTACTTTTCTCACATCTATATATTGTTACAATTGAATTGCTTGATTGTCTGTATAAAATCAAATTAAAAAGTGCACTAATGGTATATTATTATATAAACTACTGTTAAAATTTTCTATTAAAAAGTATTAATATTTGAAAATAGATTTAAGTGAGTATTCTAATTGTACTATCATTTTTCACCCATATAATATAAGCCAAATTAATCAATATCATAGTGATTGCTATTAAAACGATGCTTTTTCAATCTTATTGTTTAATATCTAAGTAAAAACTCAAAAAGATTTGGAGAAAAATCTTACAAAGACAAAATTTAAATTAAAGTGAATTATACAAAACTAAAAAGTAGAAAACAATACAGATTTAGTTACCAATAAATGC
Source organism: Solanum pennellii (assembly GCF_001406875.1). NCBI lineage: Eukaryota > Viridiplantae > Streptophyta > Magnoliopsida > Solanales > Solanaceae > Solanum > Solanum pennellii. Next base: position 75,814,603 of record NC_028640.1, on the reverse strand, counting down.
AATCATAATTAAGTCAATCGTATTTTTTATAAAATAGAAATTTAATAAAAATATGCACATAATAATTGAAAAAAATTATTAAAAAGATTTTAATTATAACACTAATAAGTAATAATCAATACTCCCCCGTTGTCTACCTCATACAACCCACTTTTTATAGCCCATTCCAAAAAAATAAATAATATTATATTAAATAAATTTTTAACTTTAAAATATTTATATTATTTTAAGATATTTTTTAATCACTCAGTCAAACGTATCATATAAACGTTATAGTCTCTTGGTCAAATTATCATATAAATTAAAACAGATGAAGTGTGTATTTATAGTCTCTTGGTCAAATTACCATATAAATTGAAACAGATAGATGAAGTGTGTATATATATAAGTTATAACTATATTTATGTTAATACTAATTATAACACAATTGAGCCGTTCCTCGTCTCTCTAATGGCTAATCATCAAGAATTATCTGAAATAGCAGCACAATGTGCTGCTATGACGGAATTAGAAAGAGAAGTTATGGATATTCTGTTAAGTTTACCGGAGCTCATAGCTGATTTACGCGTTTATGGCGTAGATCAGCTAATTGCTTGGGGCTGGAAGAGACGGAGATCAGCCGTTAATTATCCTCGAACTCCATTACCGTCTCCTCAATCTTCTCCATCTCCTCCACCGCGAGATAATTGAAGATTTTGAAATTTAGCGTTACATATAATACTAAGGTTAACGCGATCGATCATATTGTTCATGCTTAGTGTTCTTGTTGAATTATTATTTGTATAACTTATAAGAATATTTAAAATAAATAATCAGTTTAAATCTAATTTACGTTTTTGTTGGAGTACTTAGGGATTGTACGTTTATGTACATTCTTACAAAATCGTTTTATATTTATCCTTTGTCTGTAACGAAGCTTCAACATGAATGAGACGAGTAAAAAAAACCCTAATTTTTTTTTTTGAGTTTGAGCTAAAGCTATTAGTTTCGCTGCCGTGTTATTATTTGGGAAGGAAAAATAAAGGTAAAATTAAGATATTTCATGCGGTTGATTTTTATTTGTAATTTCCTCTAAATTAATTAGTTTGTAGAATGTACAACAATTAGAACAGTTTTAATAGTTGGTAGATTCTCTTGACTAGTTATTTATTTTTTGGATGATTAATCTTTTAAACGATTTAATTAATTTGTGTTAATTTTATGTAGGAGCAATATATGAAGGAAATTATTGAGTTAATACAGTGGAAAAAGGATTAATACCAACACCTTGCAATAGTTTACTGCTGGAGCAACAAATTTTGGCACCCGTCAAACTTCATTATAACAATGTTTTTTGGCGAAATATTATTATAAATTTGGAATAATTATAGAAATCTCATCTTTCAGTTTACTTATTATCATTATTCCCTATAAGTTTCTCAAATCTTCAAAAATTCTTATTCTTTTCTCAAGTCAAAAATGTCATTAATATATCCCACCCTCTTTTTAATGTATCATCACTTTGATTTTTTGGCTATTAATGTATTCAGGCCTTTCATTAATGTATCCGTCCTCTTTTTAATGTATCAGCGCTTTAATTTTTTTATCATTAATGTATCCGTTTGAGAGATTTATGTAATTATAAATTTTTAAGAGATAAATTATAACTTTACTTCTTTAATTTATTCTATAAATTACTTATAATATAATATATGAATAATCTGTCAATATTAATAAAATATTATTATAAAGAAATGATAATTTTATTAGTTTCTCTTTTGATCTTATCATTAGAGAATTAACTTTACTATCGCTGTATCTCTAGCTTATTTATCATTTGTGAGATGACAAGAAAGGTAATATAATGTGCCTGGTTACTGAATTGATACAACATGTGATATTTTATAAAAAGAATTATTGAATAGTTTTCCTGGTCAGTTCAAAATTGAGCTTGTCAATTTTTATAGCAAACAAAAAATTCATATTTGTATGCTATAGCAACTCACACTTGTAACGCAATGGACGTATATATGAATCGATATAAAATATTTCAAAAAGACTTCTCCAGATTATGATTTTCAACCATTGATAATCTTGAAACTAATAAAAGAAGCTAATAACTATGAACAGAGCCATCATACTAGATATTCAATACATTTAACATCAACGTTGTTGCAAAGTATCCTGAATACAGGCTTCTTTACAGTTATCTCTCGTTGATCCAACTTCGAATCCAGCTAACATTTTAGAACGATGACAAACTTACATAGGGGCTAAAGGAAGTTGATGAACGGAAAACATAATATGTAAACGATGTTGAGGTATACCGTCCTAGATAGAAGACTTTGGAAGCAGCATTATTTGATGGTGATGTAGCGATTCGTCCCATGCTTTGCCCAGTTGTTCTTAAGATCAACTGGATTTGATAGATCATGGCCTTCGGCTGCCAGACGACTAAGCAGCTTGGTGAATGCACTTCCACTCATTTTTCTACCACCAATTCGAGCATGTCGTTTGTTGGGAACAGCTGGTAGAGGATACATCGACAAATTGGTTGTGCAACATGAAGATTGCCAACCTCCATTTCCCCATTTGTAGCAAGGTCTCAAGACTCCGGTGCAGGAACAGACTGGGACTGGCATGGTTGTTTCATCGAAAGCAACTTGATTGAGCCCGAGGTCCTGATCCTTCCAGTCGGGTTTTGCCACAGATAACTGTCTGTTAAGGTCATCGCTTGCCCCAACCATCTCTTGTGCACCCTTCCACTCTGGAGACTTGCCATAGGTTGTTTGGTTAAGATCTTCAGTTTCCCTTTTTACTTTCTTTGATGCTTTTGGAGTCTTCTTGGAACCTGTTGCTGCCTTTGGCTCCTTAGCTCTTTTGTTTCGACGGGGCTTTGCTGGCACCGGAGCAGGTTGGGAAACTGGTATGGCTTCAACCATGTGCATTTCTCTGGGGTTATATGTTGGTTCTCCCATATGTGGCTGGTGATGTACATGTTGCTGAGGATGGTGCATATGTTTCACTCCACGGACAATCTGACCAGCAGTCATAGAGGTTTCACGATACTGAAGTGTAGCAAAGGCATTATCCCGCTCCATGATGGCATTATTTCGTTCTGCTATTGCTGAATCCCGCTGAAGGATAGCCATGTCACGCTCTGCCAAGGCAGCCTTTTTTTCAGAAAGGGCCAGATTCCTCTCTTGTATGGCAGCATCTCTTTCTGCCATGATGGCCATTATCTGCTTCATTGATGGCTGATGCTGCATCAACCACTGAAACATGGAAAATTTAGCATTTCGACACAAAGCATAGACATATATATATATATATATATATATGAAAAATCCCAAAAGTTTCAATAAAACAGTACATTTTGAACCCGTAACGAACATAAAGATTGAAACCATCAAGTTTAAATTGAGGATCCACCTCTGGTTACAACACATGAGAATCATACTTAAGATCCAGATTAAGAAAGTAGACTTAAGCAATCAACCTCAACTCCTGCTACATACCTGACCCTGAGGCGGTTTATGCCTTCCATTATCGCGATTCCCGCTGTCATCCATACGATATATGCAGGTAGTTAATGTCAAAATAAGCGTCAGCCCTCAATCCAACTTAACCGACATATACTCATCAAGGAAAAACCAACACCTGTAGCCAAAAGTTAGATAATCAAATAGGTCACAGCTTCTTCATGGAAGGATAGTGTCCCTAAAACCCAACGCAGAAATTATAGTGCAGAAAGTAAATGACACAACTATCTTTAAGGGATCTTCACACAAATAGCCGGACAGATTTACAATTTACTTTATCTAGCCGATATACATTGATTATTCACGATCATACACATATTATACATGAATTATATTGTACACTATATTATACATCTGCGGCCTATTTTTAGTTTAGTCAGTTGTGGCTATTAAGTTAATTCTTATATTTTATAGTAGTTGTGTCCTGGTGTTGTACCTACATCTAGATTTCCTTAGGTTGCCAGGGTTCCATTAGATCTTTCAGATTCAAGTTGATTACAACCACGACGGTTTTCTTGCGCTCACCATGCATGTTTATAACTTTCGTTTTTTCTCGCTAACTAACAATGATGATCAACACAAACTCTCAATTTCTCCTTTTATATCTATCTTATCTAGCAAAGCTCGGTCCACAAAGCATCTCGCATTCATGTACTGTCCGAGAGAAGTACCGCACCACAAGGGGTGTGATGTAGATGGTCTAACCTAATAGAAATATTAGTAGTTGCTTCCACGGCTTGAACACGTGACCTATAGGTCAAACAAAGACAACTACCATTTCTCCTAGGTTCCCCTTTCTCCATATTATACAACATTATAAACTATACAATCCCACAAGTGGGTTTTGGGAGGGTAGAGCGTAAATAGGCGTTGTGTCCGTAGGCGTTATCCCTACCTTTACACATAGAGAGGTTGTTTTAGATAGAACCTCGGCTCAAGGAAAAGCATATCAAAGCAGACCAACCACTCTCAAATAATTAAAGAACACATGAGCAGGAAGAATCAAGAGTCAAACCCTTCACCTTTAAATGATCTTAACAAAAGAAATAAGGGAAACATAAGAGGAGTTGCCAAAAAGGGAAAAAATCCAACATAATTAATCCATTACATTTTAGGAAGCATAACATATATGAGCTTTGAGTGAATAAATGAATCAATATGACAAACTTACTGACTACCAACAGTTCAGATCTGCATTCTCTTAGTCAAGGCTGAATCATAAAGAACCTGAAAGACAAGCACTCATCATTAGCTCCGTCGACCCTAAAGAAACATAAGGAAGCAGAAATGAGAAAAGAACACAAGATTTGTAATGCTTTGGTCATGGTAGAATACACATATGTTGTTCCATTAGACACCGGACATTAGAATTATCCCGACTTCATATAAAAAAAACCCATCCCAAATGAGGAAAATAGAAGCATACATTAGTTGTGAATTATGGAAAGCTAAGGCAATCACAGGAGCAGATTTCAACAGATTGGCAAGATATAAAACGTATAAAGTTAAATTCATAGGAGTTGCTGAAAGGTAGAGAAAATATGAATAAGCTAATCCCAGATGAGAGTACGTTAGGCCTAAGTATGTTAAAAACTATTCCAGCAGTGGGTGCGCGGATTTTACAAATTCCATAGAGATCTTGGGAGGATTTTGGCACGTAAAACCAGCATGATTAACTTGTTCTATTGTGCTAAGAAAATATCACCCCAATTATGTACAAGTTCAAAACTATTGTTGGTGCTAAGATAAGTTGCATCGAAAGAATATGTATTTAAAGAAAAAGGGAAGAAGCTTAGCTCTTTCATCTAGTCAGTTTCATCAGTAAGACGATAACTGATTTCAAGATAAAATCCAAGTTAAAAGACATATTGAAAAAAAGAATTTATGCAATATTCACTTCTGAAACAACATTGCACCATAACTCATAATGCTTGATTGATTGAGACAAAATGACTCCATAAATACAGCTTAATTCCATATTAAACTATCAAGGGCCAGTACGAAAAAATGGAAGCTCCATGTTGCCAATTTGGTATGATAATCTTGCAAATGTCAAACTCTTAAAGAGTTGAGATAATCTTACAAATAGCACTTTCTTAAATGAGTGTGGTCTCTTCATGGAAAACATGAATGATCAATTCGGACATATTGCAATTTCTACAACATGTTCCTGCTGCTGGAACTAAGTAGCAGGTCTAAAAACTTGCAATAAAATGAACAAAATTAGTAGTCATTAGTTATCTTCCACGACTACAGCTTACTGTGGACTTAGCCCACTCGGGACGGGAGGTTTTTCAACTACAATTACAGCTACTACAACCTTGAGGAATCGAGACTAATCTAATAACTCACTAGCCTAGTGCTACTCCTCACAGAAGACTTGCTAGAATAGCTATCACCCTTTCTCTCGACTTTCCTTTGCCAAAAGAATCCCACCTATGAAGCTCTTGGATTACCTACGAATCAATTATTTTTATCCAACAAAAAAATAAACTGCTGTGGTTTCAACTACTAATGGGAATACCACATCGAGAAATGCTGCTTCAGGATAAACTTGAACAACCCTCAAAAAGTTTATTACAAGATGCAATTTAACCTAAAGAGTAACTCATAACCCCCCCCCCCCCCC
>NC_028640.1:75789495-75807745 GCF_001406875.1 Solanum pennellii | reverse complement strand
AAGACCCCCAACAGCCAAAAGGAATAAAAATCAGAGCTTTATGATTATCTGTTAACAACATACACTCTACTAACACTTTCTTCCAGCTATAAAGTGTTCACTGTATCGGCTCAACCACATACATTCTGTTGTTAAAAATGGAAAGGTTTTAAGGCTAATGAGTGTTCCATTAAACTATGCCTTGACTTAATCTAAACTAAAGCATAAAAAAAGAAAGTTCTAACAAAAAAACCAAGTCTTTCTACATAGAAAGAACCAATCTTTATAACCAAAAAAATAAGCAAATCCAGAAATGGGCTTCTTAAAAAAGAAATCTTGAAGATCAATCATACAAACAGGAAAATGAACTTCAGCAGCAATTAAACAAACAGCTAATCAAGATTCTGAGAAACCAATTAACCCCAAAACCAAAACAAGTAAAAAAAGAAAAACAATTCATTACCAAAATTCAAGCTCAAACACTCATCAAAGCCTACAAGATTCAGAATTTCATTCAACCACAACTGAATTAGCTATAAACAAACATCAACTTACCAACAAAATACATAAAAAGTAAAAAAAGAAGGTACACCCATTAAAGACTACATGTAAAGCTTACATAGCAGAGCTGATACATATCTGAGAAAAAATAAAAATCAAGAAAGAAAAGAGGGTCAAAACTCAAAACTCAAAACCCTAACTTGAAAGAGATAAATATCAGTGAAGAAAGAGCAGTAGTTGAAAGAAAGAGCAACATTGACATCACCCATCAACTCTTCTTTCCTCTTTTTTTTTTCTTTTTTGGTATTTTTCATTAATTTTATCTTTTACCTGTCAACACCAATACCAACACCCATACCAGCATCTTTTTGTTTTCTTCCTCTCTCTTTCTTGAGTTTCTTTATTACCCTTTGGAAAAAATATTACAGTACTCAAATCCACTTTGATATTATCTGTAGTGTTTTCTGAAAAATTGACTGCAAATCCATGACTGTAAGTGGAAGCTTATACAGAAAAATTTGTAATAACAAGGCAAAAAGACTACCTTTTTATGTGTCTGCTTGCTACTGGTTGGATTACTTCCTTTTTTTTTTGCTAAAATGAGAATTTTTCTTCACTAATATCACCTGAATATGACTTAACAGCTCACTTTCTTTCTTCTTCTGTATATATAAGAAGAAAACTGAATTAATTTTTTAAGGGAAAAATGAAATAGTAGTCAAAGAGAAATGGGAAAAGGGATTAAATTCTAATGGACTAAACTTTGAAATTTTTAATTTTTGTGGAAGTTTGGTTGAGCAGTGAGCGGTGAAAGAAAATGACAAAAATGAGGGACGGTCAATGGGAAAAGGTATTAAGCGCCCGTTTGATGGACTTAAAAAAAAAAGGTTAGCTTTTAAGTTAAAAATAAAAATTCAAAGTGAGACGATTTTTAAGTTAAAAAATAAAAAGCAAGGAGATTTATTTTATATTTTGTCAAATACTTCGTAACTTATTTTAAGTTATTTTTTATATTTGTCAGACACTGACTTAAAAGTAAATTTGACTGATTTTTAAACCAATTCAAATCGCTCTGAGATAATTGAATTTGTGGATATTCATATAGTTATTTAATTGAACTTATAAATCTTTAAATTTTTGTGAAAGTTTGATTGACCTATGAGTCGTGTAATAAAAGAGAAAATAACAAAAAATTGGGAGATTGTCAATCGTGTAATAAATCTTTAAATATATATACTTTTGTATAGTTAAATTCTTTTAAATTTATTCAAAATAAACTCTTTTTGATCAGTTAAATGAGCATTTAATAAAATTTGAGTTTTGACTATTAGATTTATTAGTAAATTGTGAAAAAGAAAAAGGAATTAACTTGAATTCACGTGTCAGATTTTACAGTTTTTACTATACTTGAACTTTTGATGTTTTATTTTTCCAAATTTAACGAGACTTCTCTTATTTCAAGATCAATCTTTTTGTTTTAAAGATTCCATACAATCTGGTAATAGCCCTAATGAATAAAAATGTTCGTTTAACTTAGCTTCAACTGATACATACGTTTTTTAATTTTAAGTGTGAGCAAGTACAGATCTAACTTCGTACAAAATTGAATAAGTTCACATATATTGCGAGATAATTCACGTAACACTCGAACTGATTTGTGTTATGTCACATAGAATGTGTATGTACTTGTTCAACTTTACATAAAGTTAAGTATCTATTTACACACCCAAAATTAGGGGGCACAAAAAAAAAACCCATAAGAACCAAAAATTGTGCAAGAGTATATTAAAGAACCAATTTTAAAGCAGTCCTCAAATAGAAATTAGGACTAAGTACTAATAATGACATATTCAACGTAATTTCACTTAGTGACATCACGATCACGTAGAGTCGTACAACATGGAGAGAGTCCCAGTATTGCAATATTACAAGAACAACAATTATATCAACATAGCCACAATAATGCATAATAAACTGATTTTGAGACATGAATTTTAACAATAGTTCATGTTAAGGCCATTAAAATCTACATCTAATATTTGGCTCACACCTTCTCTAAATCTAACTTGTATGAGTTTTCTTCTCTATGCTTGACTTGCTCAAAACAATAACTCCAAGCACGATAAGGGAGGCGCCTGCAAACCACTGCAAAAGCAATACCAGTTAATAGATCAATGGCATAATTTTCATCATATAGGACAGGTTGATCTATCGTCAACACTAACGGGGTTCAGGGATGTATCTACGTTTTAGTTGATGTAAAAGCATAGATACTTGAACATTGTTTATTATCATGTAGGAAAACCAATAGCCATATCAACCATATAGGAACACATTTCTGATTTAATTAGAACTTCTACAAGTTCTCTAACATTCATTTTGAGAAACTCTACTGGTACTTATTATAAAAAAATATGCAGGAACACGTTCTACAAAAACAAATGATATTGACAAAATAATTAGAGAACTCGTGTTCATTTACTTTATTTCCTTTGAATACCTGCTTTGAAATGTTTTACTCGTAGCCTAGGGTCTATACAAACAACCTTTCTACTTTCACAAGTTAGGGTAAGGTCTGCGTACACACCACCCTCTCTAGACCCCACTTGTGGGCGTATACTAGGTATGTTGTTGTGTTGTTGTTGTTGCGGAAACTGATTAATTTTTAGTTTAAACATTATTGTAAAAAAGTTGAAACGCATCTAACGTATTGTATGGTCGTTACCACCCCAGTCAAAGGTCCAAGATCCCTACCCCTTTTATCATATTTTTGATGTATAACTCTTAAGATAGCTGAATGGGGGGATAGCCCAGTGTCTCATGTTCCTCCAAAGAGTAGAAATCTCTTTCGAGTGTCTACAAACCATGGTATATTACTTCCTTTTATGTAGAGAAAGACATTAATTTCAATTGGCCGTATTGATTTTATTAAGTTTATGAAATATATGACGAGAACTCGTGATTGGTGCCAAGATGTAACAGCGCAACAACACCAGGATTTCCATAAAATAGTAAGAGAGGACTGACCAAAAAGCGGGATCGGAGGATCATACTATAGTTCATAAACAGAGTAGCACAAATTTCACAAATTACCTGGATTGGTAGTGGCTCCCGAAAAAGCAAAAATCCAGCCAATCCAGATGATAAAAAGTTGGTTGCAAAGTTAGTCACAGTAGCTTGTAGAGATGATAGAGCTTTAAGGCTATTGACATAGCATCCCCACATTGTGACATTGAATAATATGACACAACCATATTTGATGAGCTGTGAATTTGAAAAGGATCACATTAGAGTGAAGCAGAAACAAAGAATGAGTACTAGTGACACGATTAAGCAAATTTACATAGACAATAGACATCATACAATTTAATGTGGCAAAGATTTATGCCAAAAATTTACCATGAAAATAATCTAGGATCTTTAGTTACAGGGAACTGAAGCTGCAGAAGTAGATTACATGGAATCAATTTAAAATATGACGTGATCAATCCAGGGACATGACTCAAGTAGAAGCATCAATCTAGTTTGCAGTTGACATGTACATCACATGTAAACAGACTGAAACAGATTATATAGTCCCACTCTTCCATTTCAATAACCTCCCTCACTCCTCCATCAACTAAGAATGTAAAATATTGAAAAAGACAAGGCATCCCACTGATGACTGATAATCCTTCAAATGCTCAGCTCAATGCAAAAACTACTAATTTTTCAAGATCTATGCGTCGAAAACTCATATTTCTAGCTATCTATATTGATTATTATGGAACGTGACAAATGTTGCAGAAATCAAACATAGACTTCTGAATGCATAAAGCATATTTCATTCACGCAGGGTCCAAGGAAGGGCCACACCCCAAGAGGGTGTGATGTGGATAGCCTACCTGATGCAAACATCAGTGATCATGACAACATTTCGATCCAAAACAAGAGACGGACAAAAGTAGCACTTTAGATAGCAAAGGGTGATTAATCATGTCCAGACCAAATAATGTTTCACAAAAACAATCCATCTTTTCCAGTCTATTAGACTATTCAAGAGCGGAGCTAGTAAGGGCCCGAAATCCCTTTGTGGAAAATTACAATGTTTATACATGGTAAGAGCTATTTTTAAATGACAATCCTGGCTCCGCTCAATTCATCCCATTTCAAACTCAATAAAGGCATTTCTTCATCTTACAAATGGACCCAATTCAGAATTTCAGATCCTACAGCTACAACATACAACTCAATCCCAAATCCACCAAGGTCAGATATAAAGGTCTGACTACGGATTCACGTAAACTCATTAACTTTTTTTTTCTTTTTATCATATCTATAAATATTTGACAATAAACCTAGTTATTACTGTAATATTAAACTGAGCTCGTTACACTAACTCATAAACTTTAAATCCTAGATCCACCCATTAAAGCCACATGAATTGTCTACGTCAATTCGGCTCTATTTACACCAATTTCATTCCAACACTCACAGCTAATCATCACAATAAGGAGGAAAAAGGGTAAAGATGGAACAATCAGTGAAAGTATTTGACCTGGGAGGTGAAGAATTTGGCAGAGATGGCTGCAAGAGCTGCGTTGAACCCAGCGGCTATTGCCCACACATAGCCCTCCATTGATGAATTGAACTGTAGATCTCACTATAACTCTTGTCAAATCATCAGATAATTCAAAATTATTTCTCAATTTTTAAGGAAGAAGAAATGGTATTCACTAATTATGCAGAAATCAGAATTTGGGAAATTATTTATGCAATCAAAAAATAAATAAATACTATCCATCTATTGATTTGTCATACATATTTACTTTTTAAATATTTTTATTCTACATTATATTTTTTGTAAAACATAAATCACAATCAGAAAACTTTTTACAAATAGTCACTATAATAAATTTAATTATGATACGTAACTATAATTTGTATATTTACAGTTTAAAATGTTTCGTTTGTATAATTTACGAATACATTTATATAACTGAGCTATTTTTATATAAATTTGAAATAATGAATTTAAATAAACACAAACATATGACTTTTAAATAATTATATAAAAGTTATACAAATTTCAGATTATACAAACTCGAAATTCCAGACTACGTAATTATCATCGTATATTGATCACAAGTGATAATTAATTAAAACTACAATTATAGTGACGAATTACTTAATATATGTTTGTTTAGCCATGTAATGTTTTTGAATGTTTCTCATATTGCTCAAGATATTATGTTAAGGTTATATTTCTTTGTACCTCGAAAATTGTAATTGAACTAGAAATTTTTCGAAAACAACTGTTCTTTCTACCTCCACAAAATGATATGGGCTGATGTACACAAAATTGATTATTGGGTCCATTAAGATAGACCTTTTCAAATCCGGCCCAATAAAATCGGATCCCTAATAATATATAAATCCCTTATTTCTCTTTCTTAATACCTCAGCTTTTTTACACTTTCAAATTTCAAATTCTCTCTGCAACTTTCTCAGGTAATGATTCTCTTCTCCGACGATCTTCGATCCTTTTTCTGGTTATTGATTCCGGCGAAGACGTATTTTCCTTGTTTGTAGAGCGATTTTTCATGTATTTTCCATTTGCTTAATCGTTGTTTTTTTTTACAGATTGTTAAGAAATGGCTCGTACTAAGCAGACAGCTCGTAAATCAACCGGTGGAAAGGCTCCAAGGAAGCAACTTGCTACAAAGGTTGGTACTTTTTTGCTTTCATAGCGAAGTTATTCTATTTTTTCTGTAATTTATGATTGGGTTTTTAAATATTTCCTTTCATAAGGTTGGAATGTATCTTACTGTCTCGTGTTTGATCCGGTATGAAGTAGCCTTTGTTAATCCTCTGTTTGGATGGTTGTTACATATTGTTTCATAATGTATCGTATTATATTGTATTTCGTATTGTATTGTTGTGATGAATACAATGTAGGTAAGGTAAAGGATAAAATGAAATCATTAGTGATGAAATAAGAAACATAAATAAGATAGCTACGCGATCACACCAAATCGGTCTTTACACAAAATGACACTTTTCATTGTTATGTAACAATGGATTTTATGATATGGTACAACAAAATTTAGGTTACAATCAAACAAACATTGTATTTAAACTTATAACACAATACTTGTACATTAGGAAAAAAAATATCCAAACAAGTTGTTAGATAGTGCTTTACTTCTTTGAGCCCCCATGGAAACCGGGTGGAAACCAAATATAAGATATTTTAAACTCTTTAACTAACTGATTTAGATTTACGTGGGTATGTATTAGATTTTGCAAATTTAGGAGGAATTTTTTGTTATAGTTATGCTGATTAGGGTTCTTTTTTCTAATTTGGTAGGCTGCAAGGAAGTCAGCCCCTACCACAGGAGGAGTGAAGAAGCCTCATCGTTACCGACCTGGAACTGTTGCTCTCCGGTACTTTTTCAATCTCTCTTGTTTTGACATTGTTCTTTAACAATCATGTTTTGTCTTAATCTGATTCAGCGATTAATTACTATGTATGTTTAATTGTTTATAGTGAAATCCGAAAATATCAAAAGAGCACTGAGCTTCTCATCCGGAAGTTGCCATTCCAAAGGCTTGTCCGTGAAATTGCTCAGGATTTTAAGGTAATATCAGTCAGTTGCTACCTCAGCACCAACTTATATGACATTGTCTATTTTGGGATGTTTCTAAATATTTTGACATCATTTTACTTATAAATTGCTCAGGTCTCTGTGGTAAATGTAGAACCTGTGATGATTAGAGTATCATTTCGTTACTTTCTCCATCCTGATTTATATGTCATTGTTTCTATTTGGGATGTTTCGAACTGTCTGACACTATTCTACTCATTATAAAAATCATTAGAAACCTTTATTTTTCTATACAACTTTTAAGTATATAATTCGCTAGAGTATTCACATTCTTAACTTTTATGGGATGTTAACTCTCTTTCCACACTGCTTTATTATTCTATTCTGTTATAGATTAATCGGTGCCAACTGAAAAAATAGTTGGTTTGGATGATAGTAACACTTCTTTTGATCTTTGTTTATAAAACAGACAGATCTGAGGTTTCAAAGTCATGCTGTGCTTGCACTCCAAGAAGCCGCTGAAGCGTATTTAGTTGGTCTCTTTGAGGACACCAACTTGTGTGCCATCCATGCTAAGAGAGTCACCATAATGCCCAAGGATATTCAACTTGCAAGACGTATTCGTGGAGAACGAGCTTAAGCTGTTCACGATGCTGATTAATCAATCTCTTTTTGGTTATTCGTGTATGTTTTTATTGTTTGTGCCTGGATGTACATCAGTGGATGCATATCTAAAGGACCTTATTGTGTTACTAAATGCTAGCACAGTGACGCAATACATTGATTAATATGAGCAGCTGATTTTGATTATGTTGTTTGTATGGTTCTTTTGATATAATCCATTTTTTTTTTATGGTTCTTGGAGTAACTCTCTATATATAACCAACTAAACAAAAATATTTATCACAACCTAAAAAACACTTGCAAACTCTTTTTTTCCAACTTCAACTTCAAATACTAATTTTTCGATTTCTAGTCGAAATATTCAACATAAATGAACATACATGACCAACAACATTGAGTTGTATTAAGTGAGACGTTGGAAAATGACATATGATTAAAAAAATCGTTTTGAATCGTTCTTTGTTCAATATTCATTATTATGACGCAAAGCGCATGAAGGCATTGCTTAATTGTTCAATGGAATGTTCAGTTTGAGTTTACTAATTTATTTTCGATAGAATTATTGACGTACATTTCATCAAAAGTATATAATAATTGATATTATAAATGACATATGTCACCCTCTTTCGAATCCATAATATGATCTAATCAAGGTCAAATTTGATTTAGGTAAATGCAAAGAATTAGTCAATAGGAAAATCAAAAAAAAAAAAAAAGTTTTACGTGCATCCATCAATGGAAAGCACCACTTTTCTTTTAAATTATGACACGATGCCACCATATAGATAGTGACAAACATAATGTAATCCTTATTAATTAATTAAGTTAATAGGTAATATAAATTAATGTGGGGATCAACATAAGCCTTTCGTTATTATTGCAATATTTATTCCAATAGTCAATACAAAAGAATTGAATTTATTATCATGCTTACAACAACGTAACATTCCAAAAAAAGAATTGTAGCCATCACACCTAATAATAATATTTCTTTTTTATCATTTTACTAATTAAGCTCCTGCTATTTGCGGAATCAAGAAAAGACTCGAACCAATAAAAAATATTTCGACAACTTGAATCGTGACTGATCAAACCTTGTTACTAAATCCTGATCCAAATTCCTTCACTTGGGATATCTTGATGAACCACAAATAACATATAGTAACCAGGTGGTGCTAATTTACTTGAATTTGGAAAAATTGAATTGATTTTATAAGTTGATGTTCCAACTTGTGTTACGTTTCCACTCGAAAGCACAAGTATTCTTTGATTCATAGTAAATGAATGTGTATTAAATCCTGGTGCAACCATTGTCACTTTGACCAAATTCCTATTTATTGGGCCAGGTACGATAAATCGAATATTGACCTGTCCACCGTACTTGACTTTACGTCTCGAAGCGGGTGAAATGATTTGTGGACGCAAATTTACAGAGTCTGAATCTAAATACGATGGTGAAAATGCCTCTAAACTCAACTCTGTTGGGTAAAGAACTCCTGTGAAGTTGTAAAGCCCATGTGGATTACTACCACCAACTAAAACTCTACCATCTCGAAGTAAAATTGTTGTTGAATGGTACATTCTTGGTATAGTACTCGGATTTTGTGCCTCAAATCTTGAATTGACTGGATTATCAGGACGATAAATCACCGGACTCAAAACGGGGCTCCGACCAAGTTCCCATCCAGCCGTACCCGCCGCCGCTCCGTTAATGATCAAAACATTTCCATTAGGTAAAATTACCATATCACTCATTATTCGAGCTAGTGGCATTGTCTCCATGACCCATTGTGGATTCGGGTCGGTAATTCTAATCCGCCCACAAGTATTTAACGCACCCAAAAATTTACCTCTTTGTGCCCTAAGAAATGAACCATTTTTTGTTCCACCACACACCAAAACCTCAGCTTGAATTATTTGTGCCTCCAAATTCTTTAAAGGAAGAAGAACCGCAGAACCTGTACTTGGATAATTTCTCGGATCACCACCTGGTATTTGTGGATACGTTTTCACTATCATATCCCTCGTGTAATCGAATAATATAGCTCGATTATTCGCGAAAATAAATAAATTTCCATCGACATTAAGAAAAACAAAAGGGTAAAGATTGTTTTCCTCTCTAGGATCATTAGTTTGTTGAAGAAACGTAAGATTAAATATATTATTTGTCGTTAGAGTTTTAGGATAAAACTCATAGTTAAAAGCTTCACGACCTCCTATTATAATTTGTCTGCCATCTGGCAACACATGATTGGTCGCGTACCATCGACTTTGCATCAAAGCATTTTCAATTTCTCTCCAATCACACGTACTTTTGTTTCCATTACATGGTTTTGAAACTCTTACAACCTTTTCACCATCGTTGAATCCACCGGTCTGAACCAAAGTACCGTCCGAGGTGGCGGAGCCGGAGGAGCACCACACGTCGGTCTGGACCATGAGGGGACGTATCGAGTTGGTGGACACATCGTACTCAACAGAGTGAGCAGTGCAATCGATTTTCAACGCGAGGTCATTAGTGTTGTTACGACATTTACCGTTAGGTAAGGAAATGTTAGATGCACCAAAGTCAGTACGATCGTACATGATGACTCTATCGTTGTTGAGAAGTTGCATGTGCATGGAGGAAATTCCGATGTTAGACATGAGTAGGTCCCACTTGCCACCGGCGGCGGCGTAAGCCGAGTTCCGGTGACGTGGCAGTAGCAGGAGTAGCTGACCAATTAGAACCAAGAAAGGAAAAACTTTTATTCTAGTAGTCATTAGCTCTATGTTAGATATAAATAAATTTAGGTCTAGATATATGTACTGTATATATATAGTGTTAATAGTTGAACAAAATGCAATAATTAAATATAGTATTATTGTTTGTTAGCTAGGAAAGAAAGAATATTAATTAGTTAGAGATATTGTAATATTTGTAATAATATATTTTGTGTGAAACAAATCGTTGGTATCAAGTAATGTTGAGCACGCATTGTTCTTACATTAGTCTTACTGGACAGGTGGCATTTGTGTTGACAAGTTAAAAGGAACCGCATGAATAATTTTACAGGAAAATTATATCGCGTAAATAAGCTCATTAAAACTTAGTTAGAATTGAATGGATTGAACTTTGACCTATTGTTTAACTCATTTATGGTCAATCAACTTGTGACTGAGTTAATTACCAATCCAATTTGTTAACTCGATTCATTTTAACCTGATTCAACGGTCACGCAACGATACTTTTTAGATATTACATGTTTTCCAATTTAGTTAGTTATAACTAACTTTGTCAATTAGCTGGATGGGTTAGCCAGCCCAGCCCAGCCAAATTCTAGCGATGAAATTCAATAGCTCAGTCCATTTCTTAGGTGTGCAAAATGTTGGCCCAATTTAAACTTATGAATAGCCCAGTCCATTCCTTTAATTTCTGATGCATGTCTGGATCATAGGTGTTAATTTTTGAAAAAATAACTGAATACACAATTTATTTTACAATATCCTTTAAAATACACAATAGTTCTTACAATTCTTTTTAACATTTTTTATTCATATTATTTGGATGTGTTGTAAAGTTCGAAGCTAATTTTGTTAGTATTTTGAATGAGAAGAACTATGTTTGGTAGCAAATTAGCAACTTTTTCGCAACCAAATTGAATTAGAAAAGAATTTCACTAAAATGATGGAATTCAAATACACGATTTATCAATAAATTCTAAGTAAAAGGTGAAACCTTTTGACGCGTGACAGAAACAGTCAAATAAGAGGAGAACTTTTTGACGTGTAACAGTCAGGGAAGGTTCAATGTAATTGGAGGTCCAAAGCGAAATTTTAATTGGAGAGCTAAAATATAAACAAATTTGGTATACATATTTATTCAAATTTTATTTCTATAAATAATAAGTTGACAAATATTGAATAAAAATAAGAATTAGAATCATAGAATCTCAAGAAGTTAATGACTTAGTATATCCCATTTCAATATACTTGTTGTAATGCTTGAAACTAAAATTTAAAAATAAATTTAAAAAAATTGTAATTCACTTTGTTCAATACTTATCAATTCTTATCTTTAACAAAGTACAATAAATGCTAAAATGTGTAAAATAATAGTATATGTTAAAAATATTATACTTCTAATAATAAATAATCAATCATTTCTATAAATATTTCAACACATATTTGTTCTTTAAGGATTTTAAGGCATAAGCCTTATTTTACAATAAATGCTATTGTGTTCATACTATTATTGTTTCAAGAATTTATATTTCACTTGTTCTTGTGATTTTTACTTCTTACGGGTAAATTTATGAGAAATCATTGTTGTATTTTGTAACTATATTAGGATACTTATATTGTTTAATTATGATATTGCATATGTATATATATATATTAAGATAACAATCGAAATGAATCATTATCACATTTATTAAGATGAAAAATGTGACATATCAAAATAATCTCCAAAAAACTTTATTTAAAAACTTCATTTAGACCATGGAGAGGTCTAACGAGCTCTGAAGATTATTTAATAATTTTTATATTTTTTATTTAATTTATACTTGTATAGCTTTTTAAAATATATTGTTATAAAGTATATTTGATAATTTTTTTTTTTTCGTTTAGTTAATAGTATAGCTAATTCGTGTAGTCTTTCCTGAGATATTTAATAGATATGTATAAATTATTGTATGTCAAGATACCATCAAAAGTGTTTAGATCTTAGATAAGTTCTTTTTAATTTTAGGTTTGGATTTTTTCTTAATTGAGTAAATTGTTACATAAATTAATAAATTATTCTATATCTAGTATAAATGTTTTTAAATAGAAATAAGATTTCACTAAATTGAGCAAGTTAATTAGAGTATATAGTCCTTACTTGTATAACATCTCGTATTTAGTTAAAAATTAGATTTAAATCATTAAAATCATAATTGTTATGTTTTAGAATATATTTAAAGTTACGATAATGATTTTTCAAATCTAACCATTTAATGATCTAATTAGTTTAAACTTAAAATATTTATGAACCTTGTAATAAAATCAAAGTTCGAAACATGAAGAATTATTTAAGTTTTATGTTTTAATCATATAGGTAGTATCAATTAATTGCCTAAAAGATATAGTAAATAGCCAAATATATTGCTTAAATTATATTTTGATTGTATGACTTAGTTTTAGATCTCATTAGAGAAAATATTATATTTCATAGAGATCTTTTTCCAATAGTTAAATTTTCTTTTCTTTTTATCCTGGCAAAAGTTTGACTAATGCATTAATTTATATGGAATAGCTTGTATTACTTCTAATTTACTTCCAATAAAATAAATACTTAAGGTACCTAATAAAAAGACTTCTCCATATCAACATACATTTCAGGCTAAGCTAATTATAAGCTTAAACAATTGTAGGCGGGGCGGATGGTTGCTAAGGGATTTACTCGAATTATCTGCTAAAAAATTACATTGTATATATAGAGGATTAGTTTTTAATATTTTTTTATATATATAAAGTTTGAAGCACCTAAATATAAAAAGAGAGATAGCCCAGTGGTACTCGAATGCACAAATTGGACCACGAATATTATCCCTAGATTGCAGAGTTAGTAAAATTTCTGAATCTGCCATTCATTCTATGATTTCATATTTGTCAAAATATTTATTAGTTAGGATTTGACTCTTCTCCATTTCCATTCTATTTATTTTCTCTAAATTTTAATAATATGTCATCATCGGAGACTGAATCAAGATTTAAAGCTTATTCCTGTCTTTTATTGTTCTTCTAATTAACACAATATTAGTCCATTTTGTAAAATAAAAACACAATCCAATTGTCTTGCTAATTAATTGCAACTTCTTCTCCAAAACAAAAAAAAAACAATTACTTCCTTCTCATGACATTATTACTCTATTAAAATTAAAAAAAAAACACCATAACAAGTCTTCCCATACACTTTAGTTGGAAGTAAAACAAAATTATGAAAAATAACAATTTGTAAATCAAATCAAATGCATATGGTTAATTAACCCTGACCCAAATTGCCTCACTTGGTATGTCCTGATGAACCACAAATAAAAGATAGTAACCCGGTGGTGCTAATGAACCCGATTTCGGAAATACACAACTCACTTCATACACAAATCTTCCCACTTGTCGTACAAGTCCTCTCGGAAGTACAAGCATTCTTTGATTCATCGTATTCGAATGTGTATTGAAACCCGGTGCAACCATAGTCACTTTGATCAAATCTCGATTTAATAACCCTAAAGCAGTAAATCGAATGTCAACACGTTGTCCATACGTGAATTTGAGATGTGAATCAGGAGAAATAATTTGTGGTCGTAGATTAGCAAATTCCACATCCAGATAGGACGGTGAAAATGCCTCTAAGCTTAAGTCCGTTGGAAAAACTACTCCTGTGAAATTGTAAAGCTCATTTGGATTACTACCACCAACAAGAACCCTACCGTCTCGGAGTAGAACTGCTGTTGAGTGGTACATTCTAGGTATGGCATTCGGGGTTTGTACCTCGAATCTAGAATCAGATGGGTTATCGGGTCGGTAAATCACCGGACTAAAAACCGGGTTCCTTGCAATTTGCCATCCAGCTGTACCCGTCGCGGCTCCATTAACAATCAAAACGTCACCGTTTGGTAGAATTACCATGTCACCCATTGTTCGAGGTAGTGGCATGGTCTCCATGGTCCATTGTGGATTCGGGTCGGTAATTGTAATCCGCCCACAAGTATTTAATGCACCGACAAAATCCCCTTTTGTTGCTCTAAGGTATGAGCCTTTTGGTGCTCCACCACACACCAAAACCTCAGCTTGAACCTTTTGTGAACGCAAGTTCTTTAAAGGAAGAAGAACTGCAGAACCTGTACTTGGATAATTTCTCGGGTCACCGCCTGGTATTTGTGGATATGTTTTCACTATTGTATTTGTTGTGTAATCGAGCAATATAGCTCGATCATTGGTGAAAATGAATAAATTCCCATCGACGTTGAGAAAAACAAATGGGTATAAATTGTTTTCCTCTCTAGGAACATTAGTTTGTCGAAGGAAAGGTAAATTAAATACGTTGCTTGTTGACGCAGTTTTGGGAAAAAACTCGTAGTTAAAAGCATCACGGCCTCCTATTATAATTTGGCTTCCGTCAGGAAGAATATGATTGGTGGAATACCATCGACTTTGACCTAGTCCATCTCCCATTTCTTGCCAATCACAAGTGTTGCATGGGTTAAAAGTTCTCACCATGAGTTTACCATCATTGAATCCACCGGTTTGGACCAACGAACCATCCGAGGTGGCAGAGCCCGAGGAGCACCACACGTTGGTCTGGACCATGAGGGGACGTATTGAATTAGTGGACACATCATATTCAACAGAGTGGGCAGTGCAATCGATTTTCAAGGCGAGTTCTTTAGGATTGTTACGACACTTGCCATTAGGTAATGAGATGTTGGATGCACCAAAGTCAGTACGATCGTAAATGATGACTCTATCGTTGTTGAGGAGTTGCATGTGCATGGCGGAAATGCCAATGTTGGATATAAGTAAATCCCATTTGCCACCTGCAGCATTAGCCAAGTTCAAGTCATGACATGATAGTAATAAAAGCAAATGTAGCTGCCAAAGAACAAGACTTGTTTTAATGGCCATTAGATATGTTTTTCTTTGAAGAGTATACTATGATGTGTGATGTTTGTGTTGTTGTGAGAAAAGGCTATGGGTAATGTCCTTTATATACTATTAAATGTGTGTATTATTTATACACATAATTATGCAATTAATGGTTTGCATTATAAATTATTGCCACAAGTGGTAGTTTGGGGGTGGAGTGGGGTAGGGGGGATACAAGTAATTAAGACACTTCTTAATGCATAATTGACTTTTTTTGAAGAATATTTAAGATTTCATTAGTCAACACCATATGTTGTAATTGTTCTAAACATCACTAGGAATTAGGAAAGATGAATGCTCTGTTCCGTGTGTTTAATTAGGATATATGAGATTTATATGTAATATAATATTATCGAGGGAAAAAAGATAAATACACTTTCAAATTATCGTAAATAGTATGATAGATATCGTCCATTATATTTTTGGGACATTGGTGCTTATGTCGTCAACAAAAACTAAAGTATATTTTTGGGACATTGGTGCTTATGACATGTATACGTCCGTTAGTATAAAGGTTATATATGCTTTAGTTTTTGGACGACAGGTCCACCAATGTCCCAAAAGTATGACGGAAAGTGTTTGCATAATTCGAGAGTATATTTGTCCTTTTTTTCTACTATCAATCGCTGCGAAGTGTGATATTATATTTTGATTAATTAGATCATTTTTTTCATGATTCATATCTTATGAAACTCTTCGAGACGTGTTTCTGTGTATTATTTAACTATTTTATTCAAAAAAATATCTAATTTAAAAAAAATGCTAATTTTTATTTCTAAAGATATACTGCGATTGACATTGTGAATTAATCATGCCCATATTTTTGCTAAAGATATACTCCGATTGACATTGTGAATTAATCATGCCCATATTTTTGCTCGTTATTTTAATATCGATTAAGCACTTATTTAATTTTATTCTTAATATGAATTTGATTCTCATGGAATTATAAATATCATTAAACCGACAAGAAAATATGCCTTTTTGTTGTAAAAAAATAAATGCTTCATGTATAGAGAATATTTTGTCCATTATTTTTTTTAAAACATTGTATCCCCTATAGTTTTTCAATTTATTGCCAAATTCATGCAATTAATTAATTTTACCTTTATTTTCGCTAATTGTTTTCAGTTTGCTCCCATCTTATGGTACATATATTATAGTATTTTCGATCATTAATTTGACAACTAGATTAGGAATAATTTGAGTTAATTAAGGAACCATCTTGGAACAAACATTTCCAATTATCTTTTGTTTTAAACAAATAAGGTGATAAAATTGTCCATAAAAGAATTTGAAGAAAAAAATGCATGATTTTTTTGGCCTAATTACATGTTGAGAGTTTGAAGCAAGTTTATTCCCCTTCAAAAAACTCTATGAATTTTAGGCAGAATTTTCGAGAAAAAAATGTCATAATTGACTTGTCAGAAGATTTTTTTAAATTGAAAATTCGCTTATTTTTAGTAATAGCGATTGAACTATGATCAGTATATTTTAACTAGTTATAACTCTTGATTTCAATTTTCTAGATTATCGTATTTACTTACGTATTATAGACATTTACTACATATTCAACATATTCTATACTCTTAGGGCCCGTTTGGATGGGCTTAATAAAAGCAGCTTTAAAAAAGTACTTTTGAAAGTGCTGAAACTTATTTTTAAAATAAGCAGTTATGCGTTTGGATAAAAGTGCTGAACTTAAAAAAAAAGTTGTTGATGTGTTTGGCAAATAAGTGCTGATAAACAGCTTTTTAAATCAAAACGTCTGAAATACCCTTAAAAGTTGTTAACATAATAAAAGTTAATTAATTTATATTTTACAGCCATAAATAATTATATTTTGCTATCATTCACATATTTCTTCACTTCAAATTGGAAGTACAGGAAGAAGTTCAGCAGCTATGCCAAACGTGAAAAGGGAAAATGGAAGATAGAGATGTTAGGGTTATGTGGGTAATTTGGAGATTGTATAAAAATATTCAGGGCAAAAAGGTAAAAATGTGGTCAACTTAAAACAGCTTATAAGCTAAAAAAAAAAAAGCACCCCTACTGTTGACACCCAATTTTGACCGACTTTTAACCATTTTTAGGATTATATTCGATTAAATACGTATTTTAAAATTTACTTAAAGTTTTGAAGTTTTAGTCGATTTTTCTCAAAATTATATATTTTAGTATCGTTTACTTTATAAAATTATCGTAAATATTATTATAACATTTATTAATGAATTTCAAATGCTTCAAAATCTAAATGATTTTCAATTATATAAAAATATTTTAATATATGTAGTATTTTAATTAATTAGTAATTCCTACACTTTCCTTAAAATTATTTAAATTCTAGCCTATTTTATTATAATTTCTTTCAATTCTAGCCACTCTAATTCAATTCATTACAACTTTAGCCATTCCACATCCAATCCAATTTAATTTTAAGACTCTATCTTTTAATCTCAACCATCCATCCTTTAAGTTAAATCCTAGATTAAATCCTAACCACTCATCTAAACTAGTTCTACGGTCAAGATTTAATCTCTTATTCTTCCTATTTTCTAATACCCTAAAAGAGCCTAATCCCTAAAAAATGTCATTCTCTTCTCCCTCCCCTCTCATTGGCAGCCGCCAGCCCCCATCTTCTCCATTCTCTCCGGCGATAATCGCCACTCTCAAACAGCGAACTCCGGCACCACCCTCTCCTCTATCCTCTTCTCAATCCATCTCTTCTCTCTTCCTTTATTCTCCACCTTCTTTTCTCCATCGCTGGCAGCACTCAGGCAAGCTGCCAGGCAGCAGCGAAGCAGCAGCAAGAGCAGCGCTAGCAAGCCTCCATCGCGAGCAGAAACTCCGGCGAGATGCGCCAGGCAGCGCCGCCCTTTCCCCTTTTCTCC
>NC_028640.1:75704064-75780393 GCF_001406875.1 Solanum pennellii | reverse complement strand
ATTCTAATAACTTTTGCATGTTAAAATTAGATTCTAATAATCTTGGTAGGTTAAATCGATTAGATTTTTATAACGTTTAGTACTAATAATTTTTCAACATGCTCATACAAAAATCATGTCCCTAGGATTTAAAGTAACAAGACAAATGTCAATTAGCCCGTTAAAATCAATTTTCAGCATGTTAAATAATTCAAATAATTTTGTTGCATATTTTATGCTCACTATCAAATAATTTCTCAAAGCATTTTTGTCACTTTGAACCAATACATCTCTGCATGTATTTCCTGAAATCCATATCCATGTCATATTTTTGCCATCATAATTAATCTTTGTTTTGTTATCGTAACTTTGTATGCTCACACACTTAGCATGAAACTTTTCACAATTATGTGTTGTTTGCAAGCATGTCTATTTAAATTCAGAGGCCAAATTGAAACCTACCGTGCTAAAATGACCGTGTTATTTGTCTTGCCTGTTTGACTTGGTGTCTAGGAGGGCCTTATATTCTATTTTGTCTAAATCCACCCTTTAAGAGTCCAATGCCTCTTGGACAATAAAGTTGGGACGATTAGGAACCTTTTAGGTACGAAATGCATGCGGTGGTTGGGTAGGGGTAGTTGGCCCTACGGAGATGATGACATTGACTCAGGCTTGAAAGACAAACTTTGGTTTTGTCTGTCCCTATACGGCAGCCTATCGAAAAACAAAAGAAAAGTCGAGTCCTGATCCAAAAGTCTCTTTTGAGTCTCCCTTCCCACTTTACCTTTTACTTGTTTAATAATTATGTTTGTTTGGGGTAATTTAAAAAATATAAAATTGTTTGCTTATTTATTCGTCTCTTTTCTATCCTCTCGCTTATCTCTTTATTAATTGTTTAGTATATCTATTTTATTGCTATTGCTTAGCTCACATATTTAAATTAATAATAAAATAGTCTTAATTGTTTTATATTATGTCATCACTTAGCAAGCATGCTACTTAAATAAATCAATAAATGAAGTGACTTTATTTGCTACTTGTAACCCCATAGATTGCATGAGATACGGCCGGGACCCACACTTGTGGACCTCGAGGGATGCCTAACACCTTCCCCTCGAGGTAATTTGAACCCTTACCCTAATCTCTGGCTTGTTAACCTTAGTTAGACTTAGTTAGGTTAGATAGGTGCCCTAACGCGCCTTAATTCGTTAGGTGGCGACTCCAAACTCCAAAATCCCAAAAGAGTTGTTAGGTCGTGCACCAAAACCCGTTTTCTGCGAAAATGGGGCGCGACACCTACCCCAGCTTTTAACTTTTGGCTTAAAATAAGTTTTTTTAAACTTAAAATAAGTTATTTTGAGTATAGCCAAACACCTAAATAAGTCAAAAACCAGCTTTTAAGTCAGTTTGACCAGCTTTTAAGCTGAGCCAAACAGGCTCTTATTATACTTAACTAGTATAATAACTTAAATTTTATTCACACAAATAGTTCTTCACCATCGACGATCCACACGTTTCTCCACAACTATATATGCAATTTTATTTTATTTAGTTTTGCCTTATTAAAGGTTTTCTATTGAAAGGGAATTTGATGTTTGACTTGTTGACATATTTAATAAAATAAATAATTAAACTAATAGATAAAAAGATTTGATTTCTTGTCAATATCCACATACATTTTAGGCTAATCGAATTATAAGCTTTAATCATTATAGTATGGTTTCATATTGCCAGGACATATACATGCATTATCAGTTAAGTAAGTTATGTACCAAATCAACTGATTAATTAATCAATCGATATTTACTAATTAATTAATTAAGTGCACAATTATTATGACTTGAAATGTCATAATAATGAGCTCTTGCATGCATGCACGTTTCATTTCTTATCATTTTTTTTTTACAATCCTTTTTTATTCCTTTCTTATGTGGAAATTTTGACATGCATGAACAGAGATGGAAAACTTAATGAATTATTTCAGAAATTGTATTATTTTAGAGAGAGATAGAGAATTTGACAAATGTCAATTGTTTTTTTATAGTACAAAAATGTATTACTCGTGTAATTCGAAAGTAGGGTCTGTGAAGATAAAATGTACATAAATCTTATTTCTATATTAGAAAATAGAGATATTACTCTCGATAGATTGATCTATCTAGAAAAATGAGTAAAGAAATTGTTTCAGATATATAAGGATAATCAATATTAAATTTTTTGATCTTTTAATTATTAGTATATTCTAATGTTTAGTCTTTGTGGTAGTTTTGAATATTTTTATTGATTTTGGCTTTTAAGCTATTCTTTAGTTTAGGAAATGTTCTTAACAATAGCCACGAAAGTCAAAAGTTGGGGTTTAACCAACGTTTAACTTTTAATTTATAAGTCACTTAAAAAAAATTAATTCCAATTTCCAACTACTTTGAATTGACTTCTAACATGTTTTTCCCCTTCATTTTAGTTTAAAATCAAGTACTTTCAAGTACTTTTAAATTTATCCAAACAATAACAAAAAAAGATATTTTGACTTTGGATTTTTTAAAATATTTCAATTCAAATATGCTCTAAGCTTATATAATCTTTAATTAATTGGAATGTGCACTTTAATCACTTTGGTAAATGTCTATGAGTCTTTTAATTTTATGTCATCAAATCGTACTATAAGATTTAAATCACCATTTGTTATCGTATCCAACTCAACTTTAATTTACCATCATCGTTATATCACATCAAGCTTAAAAATGTGTATAAAGTTGAGATATGCTTAATCAAGCTCGTTATTTTCTTTTCTTATTCTGTTATCAAAATTTGTTTAAGGTATCATTTCGTTTAATCTTTAAAAGCTTGTCAACTTAAAAATTTGTCAGTCCTACTTGATCCACTCTTATCAAAGCGTGTCACATCTTTTTCTTCTAAACATATGCCTAATGAAATATAATTATTAGTTAAGCAACAATTAAAACAGAGACTATCTTATTATACTCTCAAACTTATAAAGATCAAAATTAAAACAGATCTTTAGAATAATTGAATTAAAAGTAATTAAAATTTAAAAGATCCTGACCCAAATACCCTCGCTTGGTATGTCTTGATGAACCACAAATAAAAGATAGTAACCCGGTGGAGCTAATGAACCCGATTTCGGAAATAAACAATTCATGTGATACGAAGATCTCCCAACTTGTTTTACGACTCCGTTTGTTAGTACAAGCATTCTTTGATTCATCGTATTTGAATGTGTGTTAAATCCTGGTGCAATCATCGTCACTTTGATTGAATTTTTGTTTAGTGAACCGGAAATGGAAAACTGAATGTTAACCCGTTGCCCGTGTTTGAATTTATGGCGGGAAACAGGGGAAATGATTTGTGGTAGCAAATGAGCAGATTCTGAATCCAGATAGGACGGTGAAAATGCCTCTAAGCTTAACTCTGTTGGGAAAAGAACTCCAGTGAAGTTGTAAAACTCATTTGGGTTGCTACCTCCAACAAGAACCCTACCATCACGGAGTAAAACTGCAGTTGAGTGGTACATTCTAGGTATTGCATTCGGATTTTGTACCTCAAATCTAGAATCGGGTAGGTTATCGGGTCGATAAATCACTGGACTTAAGACCGGGCCCCTAGCAATTTCCCATCCAGCACTCCCCATCGCGGCTCCATTGACAATCAAGACATTTCCGTTTGGTAAAATTACCATATCACCCATTGTTCGAGGTAGTGGCATGGTCTCCATGGTCCATTGTGGATTTGGGTCGGTAATTGTAATCCGCCCGCAAGTATTTAACGCACCGATAAATTCACCTCTCGTTGCTTTGAGGTATGAGCCTCTTGGTGCTCCACCACACACCAAAACCTCGGCTTGAATTGTATGTGCTTCCAAGTTCTTTAATGGAAGAAGAACTGCAGAACCCGTACTTGGATAATTTCTCGGATCACCACCAGGTATTTGTGGATACGTTTTTACTATCATATTTGTTGTATAATCGAATAATATAGCTCGATTGTTTGTGAATATGAATAAATTCCCATCCACATTGAGAAAAACAAATGGGTAAAGATTATTTTCCTCTCTAGGATCATTAGTTTGTTGAAGGAAAGGTAAATTAAATACGTTATTTGTTGACGCAGTTTTGGGAAAAAACTCGTAGTTAAAAGCATCACGACCTCCTATTATAATTTGGCTTCCGTCCGGAAGAATATGATTGGTGGAATACCATCGACTTTGAATTAATCCATTTTCGATTTCTAGCCAATCACAATTACTCTTTTTTCCAATAATGCACGGTCTGTAAACTCTAATTACAAATTTGCCATCATTGGACCCACCTGTCTGAACCAACGAACCGTCTGACGTGGCAGAGCCAGACGAGCACCACACATTGGTCTGGATCATGAGTGGACGTACAGAGTTGGTGGAAACATCGTACTCTACAGAGTGTGCAGTGCAATCGACTTTTAACGCAAGGTCATTATTATTGTTACGACATTTACCATTGGGCAAAGAGATATTGGACATGCCAAAATCAGTACGATCATATATCACAACTCTATCGTCGTTGAGGAGCTGCATGTGCATGGCGGAAATACCAATATTGGACATGAGTAGGTCCCACTTGCCACCGGCAGCGGCGTAAGCCAAATTCCGGCCATGACATGGCAGTAGTAGAAGCAGAGGCAACTGCCATATAATGAAACAAAAAATAACTGATTTTCTAATAGCCATGAGATGTGTAAATTTTTCTCTCTTTTATATGGTTTTGTGTAGAGGCTTTGTATTAAATGTGAATGTTTACGATTAATCGTAATGGGGATGTTATTTATATACCATAGTAAAGTATATAGGGATTGTTAAGCGCTACGTATTATAATTTATACGTAAAGCAAGTATTAAATAATTAATTAATGGTTTGTATAGTTAATTAATAATTGTTGCATGCCGGTGGTATATATATAGTTTGTTGATCGGCGAAGAAAGGAATAATATTTGTAAGATTACAATCTTTTAAAAACTATTACTAGTTACTAGTTATTCGTAATAATTAAAGTGCATTACTAGCTAAAAATGGTTACTAATCTTTTAAAAATAACATCGCTTAAATTTATTAAGAGTAAAATTTTTATATTTTTAAATACGTTTTTCAATATTATAATATGTATATTGAAATATATCATCATCCTTAACCGGCTTGAACAACAAAATAACGTTCATAACTAAATATACTTTTTAGCGTAATTAAAGTTACAACTATATATTATAATTAACATTTATATTATATGATCTAGAATATAAAAAAAAAACATGTGGAATATAGTTAATAAAGCATGCAATAAAAAGTGCACGTGCCTAAAAGATAAAATTTCGTGCGTGTTAATCAACTTTTACAGGTCAATTGATGCTAGGAATATATACTAGGTTGTATACTCTACTTTTAACCTGGTCGAATATTATTATGCCCTAATACTAATTATTAATAATAATAGGTACTTAAAATTGGATTTGTCAAAGAAAATAAAGTTTGGACCTAATGAGATCAATTTTAGTATTTTTATTTTCTTCTTTTTTAATTTTTTTTCACCTTAATAGCATAATCTTTATAATTTCCTACCATTGAAACGTTTTCCAAAAATCCCTTCTCGAATACATCACTCTCCTCTCGCTGATATATTTTATCCCCTCTCGGATACATCTCTCTCCTCCCTGATACATCCGTCATCTATGTATCCCGACTCTGCTGATCATGTATCCGGAAGTCCACTGTTGTATTTGGTTGTCTTATTCCCTCCCTGATATATTTCTTCCCTCTCGGATACATCTCTCGTCTATATATCCATATGTCCTGTGATGTATCCGAAAGTCTAGTAATGTATTTGAAAGTCTAGTGATGTATCCAAAATTCATAAATTTTAAGAAATTTTGTAATTTGAAAAAGAGTGAGTGAATATGTAATTAGCGTTGAACACTATGAGACTTACGTAAAAAAATAAATTAATTAATTGTTGAATGCCTAGGTGCACGTAATAGAGAATCTTTTCTCAATTAATATTTAAAATATATATTCTATATAGTTATTAATATATTGATTCATATGTGAAGTACCATGCATATTTAAATATTGTCTAAGTTCGTTTATCGTACATAATTGATTTGTCTATATATTCTCGAGCATGAAAATTCATTTTACCGTTGTCTCCGCTAAATGTTCTCAGTTTTATAAATAATGTACATAAGTTGGTTGTTATCGTTTTTTTCAATAAATTTTTAACAACAATATAATAAATACTTCCTCCGTCCGAAATTATTTGTCATGTTGTGTTTACCGAAAGTCAATTTGAGTAATTTTCAAAGGTAAATTAGATCACATTAATTTGATATTTAAATAAAAAAAAGAATTAGATATTCTAGAACTATATGAAAAGTACTATAAATTACAATTTTTTGCATATTAATATGATGAAAAAATACATCTTAAAGTGTTAATCAAAGTTTATATAGTTTGACTCTAAAAATAAAAACCATGACAAACAAAACCGAACGGAAGAAGTAATATTATGAGTATTAAGGATCTACATTAGAAGATTGACCCTCATTATTAAGGGATGGAACAATTAACAAAGCTTTCCAAATTATTGGGTTGTTTTAAATAAGCAAGTTGATAGAATTGCTAATACAAATATTTGAAGAGAGGTTAATAGTCTCTTTAGTCAGGTTTTAGGAAGGTAAAAAATGTTTAATTTTCCCTAAAGATACTTATTTTTTAAAAAAAAGTTAAAAGTTTTGAGGAGAAAATAACTGTTTTAGAGAGTAGCAAGAATTGTGTTTAGAAGTTTTTAAAAATTTAGTTCTTTTCCAAAATATTTTTGAAAAAAATACACTTCGAAACACTTTTAAAAAGTTCTGGATATACATTAATTGATGCTAAAAAGTACTTTCTTCGTTCACTTTTTTTTTTAAATGGATTTTTATTTTTATTTGTTACTTTTACCATATTAAGAAAAGACAACAACATATTTTCATATTTATCCTTGACATTAAATACCCTTTCTTCAAATCATTTTTCAAGACTTAGTACTAAAAGTCATCTAATAGGAATAGTTTGGTAAATTACCATATCAGTAATTATTTTCTTAATGGATTTGTCAAGTCAAACTGTTATAAATAAAAGTGAATGAAAAGAATATTTATTTTTCAAAAAAATTATTGATCAAATACAAACTGCTTTTTACCAAATGATTTTTCTTTTTAAAAAAATACTCTTAAAATAAGTCAATTTAAATAGCTTGACCGAATAGCTATAAATTAGAAAAAATAGACGGTTTTTGTTTATTTGTTAAGAGTGTAGCAAGTTTAATCCCCTTTCAAAATTTTCATTAATTTTGCATATCTAATAAAATAATCTAGTGAACTAATTTTTTTGTAAACATCTCTAGACTTTTTCTTATGGAAGGAGTTTGAAGTTTTATGCAATAATGATGTAGAAATTTAATTAATGACCTTATCTTATGAGGTAATCCTTTTTTTTTAATTAAATTAGGTTTTAAGGTCCATGTATTTAATAAGGTATTGAAGTTAAAATTAGAATTATTTTATTTATTATTTATTGATATTTTGAACTTTTCACCTTATATCGTTCATGTTTCAAATATTTAATTTTGAGTTGTGAGATATTGAGTTCGGAAATGTAAAATCATTTATGATCTTGTGATTTTTTACCCATAGCTAACCAGGGCGGAGCCACTTTGGTACACCGGACCTTCTTTGATGGTAAATTATACTCTCTCCATTTAAAAAATGACGACCTAGTTTGACTTGGAACGGAATTTAAGCAAAGAAAGAAGACTTTTTAATTTTGTGGTTCTAAATTAAAGTTATATCAAATGTATCAAAATGCTCTTTAATCTTGTTGTCTTAAACATGTCACATGGAAAGTTAAAATTAAAGTGTTGCCAAAAAAGAAAAGGGATCATTCTTTTTTAAACAAACTAAAAAGGAAATAAAGACATTCTTTTTGAAACAAAGGGAATACTATTTATACATAATTAAAATAATATTTTTAATATATATATAATAGATGTTAAATTCTTTTCGACTACTCAGTAGCTTGGGGTGAGGCGGTGGCTAGATCCAAGTCTGTCTTCTCATTGTTTACAAATTCAGATAAATTGCTAAAAAAAATCACAATTACTAACCAACTAAGAAGAATGGTAAACATCAGCTTAATTATAATTAATCGACTAAACTAGAATGCTAATATGTGTGTATAAATTTTAATTTTCATTTCGAAAAAAAATATATATATTCCACACAACGCCACCCATCCACACGTTTCTCCGTCAATTATTAAATTTTGAATATTTTAACTTAATTTCTTCCTTATAATTAATCCTGCAAAAGTCAAACAAATGCATATTCAATTTGAAAGGAAATTTCATGTTTGACTTCTTGCTTCTTCTTCTTTTTTAATGAAAAAAAAATCTTTAAATTTCTAAATAAAAAGATTTGATATTCTTTTCCATATATCCACATACATTTTTAAGGCTAAGCAAATAATTATTAGAAGAGTACTTAAACACCCATGCACTAGTTAAGCTAGTTAATTGTATTATTTGATCTTTAGAATTAATTTAATTAAGTACTCAATTATATATTCATAATGCTTCGTATATTATTATGATAATTTTTATAATTAAGCTGCTTTTGCATGTACGAACATTTGTCATTTGACAATTAATCCTTCTCAATGGTTCCTTTAATTTTGTTCTTTAAATTAACAAAACAAAACTAGTGAATCAGTAAAACATCAATTTTAAGCAACAAAATTATAATGTGTTATTGGTGTTTCAAGTGTTGCCTCACTAACTTTTGATAAATCATATATAAACAAAGATAAATTCATAAATTTAAGTTTAGAATTAATTATGTACATACCGTATTTAGAATCATAATAAAATTTTAGGTTTAAATTATTAAATTTTGTCAAAATCTTTTAACTACAATTATAGATCTGTCTAAAGATATGACGATCAAAATTTTAAAAGATGTAATTTTGAAGGGTATGACGATCCAAATTTAGATGATGTCATTTAACGGTCCACAAAGTTACTTTGAACAAGTGTCAACAATGAAACGGTCCACAAAATTGGTTTGGACAAGAATTAACAATGAAACGGTCCACAAAATTGGTTTGGACAAGAATTAATAATGAAACGGTCCACAAAGTTGGTTTGGACAAGTATCAACAGTGAAAAGGTCCACAAAATTGGTTTGGACAATTATAACCCTTATAAGTTATTGAATTTTAATTAGCGACTAATTTTTTTTATATATATATTAAATTTTTATTAAAAAATATATAAAAATAATTATTAGGTTCGATGAAACTAGCTAAACTCTACTCCCATCAAAGCTTATCAAGATGATGAAAATACAAAAGATAAGAAAGAAGAAATAGAAAGCAAAGTAAGGAGTTGACTTGCTAGACTAATTTAATTTGTTTATTCTTCAATTTTTCTTCATAAATATCTATTCTCATATTAGACTATAAATTACTTAGTTTAAACATTATAATACTCGTACTAATTGTGATTAATAATGCAGAAGTAATTGAACACATAAACAATTGATTATGTAGTTGTGCACTAAGCAACCATGATCAGCATATATTGATGAAAATACTATGTATGGCAATTGCATAATTATAAATAATGCCAAAGATATGAATGCAAATTAAGAAATTTAATTAAAAATTAGTAATTTGATTTCTAAACAAGAGAGATCTTTGACAGATGGAGGAATTAATTAAATTAATAAAACTATAAACTTCTATAATTATTATTTATATCTTTAATTTTGGGGAGGGTACATCTGACCAAATTGAAAGTATGTAAGATATACATTCCCTGCATATTATACATAAAATAAACAATAGAAACAGATTTTTTAAAAATGAAACTGGATCTAACTCAAATTACAAAAATATTTACTAGTAGATCACATATTTAGTGTAAATTTGTGGAGACCAATTACACCTCATTTACAATTGTGATGAGACTGTTCTAGGAGGCAAAGTGTATATCATGATACACCATCGACTCTACGAAAAACAGTTCAAATTAATTTGAAAAAAAAATAATGACAGGTTTTTCTATACGTCAGATCACAAGAAACAACAAATAGCAACATAAATCTAAGGGATAAGAAAATGGGAGGAATACAATGTTTTTCTATACAAATCTTCTACTATGGTCTATAACACCTACAATTCATAACCTTCTATATACGATCATAATTTTCTCGATAAACTGAATTGCATCATCTCTCGTCCAATTACCTCTTTCTTTCTAGTACTTCAAAGTATTCATACACCTCCACAAGGAGGGAAAACTATAGCTACATGGCTTTCTATTTTATTTTATTTGAGATGGTGTTGACTAAATCCTTCAAAATATTCCTAAGCTCAATTTCACATTATGAAATGTCATTCTTTCTCCAGACAAAATTATTTTTTGCAAACTAATATTTGTATTATTTCAAATATTAAAAGATAAACCCCAAGAGTATATAAAGGATACCCCTACTTCACATTTTCATAACACACTCTTCTCTATTTATCTTTTTTGTCTAAAATTCATATACACCTAATTATGATGACTAAAAAAACAAATTTTGTTTTCAACATTATTCTTCTTTTACTATCATGTCATGACTTAAACTTAGCTAATGCTGCAGGTGGCAAATGGGACTTACTTATGTCCAACATTGGCATTTCCGCTATGCACATGCAACTCCTCAACAACGATAGAGTCATTATATATGATCGTACTGATTTTGGTGCATCTAATATTTCCTTGCCTAATGGCAAATGTCGTAACAATCCTAAAGACCTTGTATTAAAAATCGATTGTACTGCCCACTCTGTAGAATATGACGTGTCTACTAATTCAATACGACCTCTCATGGTCCAGACCGATGTGTGGTGCTCCTCGGGCTCTGCCACCTCTGACGGTACGTTGGTTCAAACCGGTGGATTCAACGATGGAAGAAATATGGTGAGAACGTTCAAACCGTGTAGCACTTGTGACTGGCAAGAAATTGGAAATGGATTAATTCAAAGTCGATGGTATTCCACCAATCATATTCTTCCTGACGGAAGCCAAATTATAATAGGAGGCCGTGATACTTTTAATTACGAGTTTTTTCCTAAAACTGCGTCAACAAACAAAGTATTTAATCTACCGTTTATTCAACAAACTAATGTTCCTAAAGAGGAAAACAATCTCTACCCATTTGTTTTTCTCAACGTGGACGGAAATTTATTCATTTTCGCAAACAATCGAGCTATATTACTCGATTACACAACAAATACGATAGTGAAAACGTATCCACAAATACCTGGTGGCGATCCAAGAAATTATCCAAGTACGGGTTCTGCAGTTCTTCTTCCTTTAAAGGCACAAACAATTCAAGCTGAGGTTTTGGTATGTGGTGGAGCCCCAATTGGCTCATATCTCAAAGCGGCAAGAGCTAATACTTTTGTAGGTGCGTTAAATACTTGTGGGCGGATTACAATTACAGACCCGAATCCACAATGGAACATGGAGACAATGCCACTAGCTCGAACAATGGGTGATATGGTAATTTTACCAAATGGAAATGTCTTGATTGTAAATGGAGCCGCGGCGGGTACGGCTGGATGGGGAATTGCTAGGAACCCGGTTTTGAGTCCGGTAATTTACCGACCCGATAACCCGTCTGGTTCTAGATTCGAGATACAAAATCCGAATGCAATACCTAGAATGTATCACTCAACAGCAGTTTTACTCCGTGATGGACGAGTTCTTGTTGGTGGTAGTAATCCAAATGAGCTTTACAATTTCACTAGAGTTCTTTTTCCAACGGATTTAAGTTTAGAGGCATTCTCACCATCCTACTTGGATTCAAACTCTGCTAATTTGCGACCACAAATCATTTTTCCGGGTTCTCATAAAAAGATCAAGTATGGACAACGTCTTAATATTCGTTTTACTCTTTCTGGATCACTCGTCAACACAAATTTGATCAAGGTGACGATGGTTGCACCCGGATTTAACACACATTCGAATACTATGAATCAAAGAATGCTTATTCTTTCGAATGAAAAGGTAAAAAGGACCGGAATACTCACTTATCAAGTCAGTTCAATTTTCCCTAATTCAGGTAAATTAGCACCACCAGGTTATTATTTGTTATTTGTGGTTAATCAAGATATACCAAGTGAAGGAATTTGGATCAAGATTCAATAACCACATTGGTTATATTTGTGATAGAGATTAATTTTTTCTTCGATTTTCAAAAATAAAAATAAAATTGTAATAATAAATTAATAATAATATATATTAATTGTTTTGTATTTTTTATTGACGATATATTGCAGTCATTTTCTTGGATATTAATAAATTAAAACACTTGAAAGATAATATAAATGATGTGATATAATGTGGTGGTATGTAAATTAAAAAAGGGGGTAATATAATGTTAATTATATAATTGTGACCATGCTTCTTCAACATATTCTGTCTTTATATATTTTCTTATTAGCTAGACTATGATTAATTAGAAATTATATCTACTATGCATTTTTAAAAAAATTGACCTCTTGAACTTGGTTTATAAAATCATATTTAATTTATATTCTTGAATTTGTATAAATATGACATTGAATGACTTTTTTTTGACAGTTGACATGAAAGACTAGTACATTCATATATAAATGTCTTATTTTGTTATTCAAATCAGAACATTCATATAATTATTGAGACTTAAGGTTATTATGATCGATCTTAATAATTCAATAACATATCATGTTACATTTAAAAGAAATTCAACTTAATTGATTGCATTCAAGTTTGTAAAAATATGATTTCTAATGATATTTCGTGACGTGAAAAAAATTTAATAAATCTATTATTGACCTTATTGTCCATATAATTCTTATGGATAAAAATATTTGTTGTCCAATCATATCAATCTAATAACACGTCACATTACATTTAAGTGAATTAAAATATTTTAACGAAATTAAACGTTGTACATTTAAATTAAATAATTTAATTTTCTCTAATAATCCTATTTTTTTGATTTTTTCCCATTTTTCTACTTAAATGAAATAAAAAAGCAAGGCTCTTTCATGGGCATAAAAATCTATATTTAAATATATATGAACAATAACGTAATAAAATGTTACGTTATGTTTGTTTGATCATCTTTATAGATTCAGACCATATTAAGTCATATTTACCTCGACAAATAAGTCAATATATTATTATATGTCAATTCATATTGATTATTTATGAAAACTTTTAATACTTTAATCTTTCTTATGGTATATTAATTTATTTAATCAAATTAAAATTTATATATATATTAATGGTATTTGTAGAATCATGTACTATTAATTTGACATACACGTGCAACACATATAAAAAATTAAATTATAAATATTATATCATAGAATTTTGAAGGAACAGTTGATTCAAACT
Organism: Solanum pennellii; assembly: GCF_001406875.1. NCBI lineage: Eukaryota > Viridiplantae > Streptophyta > Magnoliopsida > Solanales > Solanaceae > Solanum > Solanum pennellii. The sequence goes on along the minus strand of NC_028640.1, from coordinate 75,766,899 downwards.
TAATAAGGAAGATGAATTCATTCATTAGAAAAGAAGCTGAAAATATGTGATAAAAGAAAATATAAACTCATAATTGACTGTATTATTATACAAATCATGATATATACTTGTAATATCATTAGGGATTAAGGTCGTTATTGATTGATCTTAACAATCTAATGACATGTCACAATATATTTAACAGAATCTCAACTTAATCGATCGCTTTAAGGTTTATGCTAATACGATATTGGATGTTATTATCTTGATAGAAAGATCTTTAAATTCACAATTGACTTAATTAATGTACAAATTAGGAAAGACATACAATCGTTAAGGATTAAGGTTGTTGTAAGCTATTTTCAATAATCCAATAACATGTTACGTTATATTTAAGAGAATTTCAACCTAATTGCTCGTATTTAGGTTTGTACAATCATGAAATTAAATAACAAAGTCGTGATATGAAAAACCGTTTAAATGTATAATTTACTTTATTATTGTACGGATCATGGTATTTATGAATTAAGGTTATTGTTAGCTAATATTAGCAACCAATAACATGTCACGTTACGTTCAAGCAAAATCACATGTTTAAATTCAAGAACTTGAATTTTCCTTCTAATGCTCCTATCACTTGCTTCTCCTCGATCTCCTCTTTCTCACTCTAAAATACGAATTATAATGATAAAAATTCAACACAAAACATAAATAAATTAGCTTAACAAATTTAATCGATAAATTATAAAAGTGTCACATTATATTTGTTTGTTCTCTTCCAGAAGTTCAGACAATATTTAGTCATTTTTTACCTTAACGAACAAGTCAATATATTTTTATGACGATTCATATTGATTACTCACAATAACTTGAACTTAATAAGAAATACAAGATAACTTACAATAAACTAAAGTTGTAACTAGCACTGCCAAAAATAAAAATATAAAAATAAAGGATCATAATTTTATTTAAGAGAATTCCAACCTAATTGATCAAATTCAGTTTATGAGATAATTGTAATAAAATTAAAATTGTAACTAGCTTTCACAAAAATAAAAAGTAATTAAAAACCATAAATTTTATTTAAAAGAATTGCAATTTAATTGTTCACACGCAAGTTAGTACAAATATATCATCAAATGATATTATCGTAATATAAAAGATCGGGTAAACTCATAATTAACTTTATTGTGTTGTGAATATATCATGATATTCATAAAATCATCGAGAATTAAATCATTATTGTTGGTTGCCGTGTTATGCTTAAAAGATTCAACCTAACTGGTTATAATAAGATTTTGTACAAACATGACATTATTACAATGTGAAAGATCGACAAACTCATATATTAATCTTATTATTTTACGAATCAAGACATCCTACTATCATCAAGGATTAAAATAGTTATTAATTGATCTTAACAATCCAATAACATGTCACGTTACATTTAAGAGATCATAAATGTCAACCTAATTGATCGCATTTAGATTCATACAAACGCGATATTAAATGACATTATCGTGGCATAAAAGATCGGTAAACTCATAACTAACCTTATTATTAAACAAATCCAGACACCCGTAAATCACTAATAACAAAAATCGATATTGACTAATCTTAACAATTCAAGAATATGGTACATTACATTTAAGAGAATTTCAACCTAATTAACTAACCACATTCATGTTCATACAAACGCAACATCAACAACATTATCATAATATAAAAAATCACCAAACTCTTAATTAACCTTATTATTGTATAAATTCAAAGCATACATCCAATTCATTAAAAATCAAAATGATACATTGATTGATCTTAACATTCTAATAGCATGCCACGTTACATTTGAATACAACACTTTACATTACTCTGAATGTAACGCCCAACGACAAACACTCTAACAGAAGTTTACGTTACACATTAAATGGAATCTAATTTTCATAATTACTTTTTGTCATTTACTTACCAACTTCTAATAAAACAAGGGTTATTCACACCAAAAACATTTAACCCTCTTTTTGTGTATTATTATAAATCCCCCCAAAAACATATATCCCAATATACATTTTATATATCATACATCAAATCTTTCATTGAGACAGTAGGAATAGTGTTTTCCTTCAGCCGGTGATGCTAACGCGCGCAGCCCCTCTTGTTCTCCACTCTCTCTCTTAGAAGATTTCACTCACGCGACCTAAGGAACAACAGCTTCAACATTCAGGTCCGATCCTTTCAAAAAAAAAAAAAACCCTAATTTTCTGGTAATTTTGTTACTTTTTGTTCTCAATTTTGAGCTGTTTTGTGTTGTTAACGATTTACAGGTGTGGGAAGTGTTGAGTTTAGCGTAATTTGATGTTTTTTTAGTTACTGGAAACTGAAATAGTATTGTGGAATTGTTTGCATTGGTTCAAAGGGAGAAGATTTGTGTTTTAGGATATGAATGTTATTGTTGTGTATATGAAATTGGGATTTGTTTGGATGATTTAGTAATCTGTTGTATGTTGTATGTGAGAAGGATTTTTTGCCAGGTTTATATGTGGAGGGAGGAAGTGTAAGTTTATTGATATCTTAAGGATTTGTGAAATTTGGATTTGTTTTGCTGATTTAGTGTTTGGAAGGGTTGTATGTTATATGTGGAGGGAGGAGGTGTAAGTATAAATTGATAACCCTAATAAGGGTTTGCTAGATATGGGGGAGGAAGAAAATGTTGAGTTAAGGTTAGAGAGAGGAACTAACAAGCGGATTGAGATGAAGTTTGATTCAGGAGATGATGAGCCTATTGGGTCTTTGTTGAAGTTAAAAAGCAAAAAACAATCGAAGAAAGCGAAGGTGGATTTAGGTGGTAGTAAGGATGTGGTTCAGAAAACGGCGGTTAAGGATGAACATTTGGTTGGCATGGATGATACATTAGCTAGTTTTAGGAAGAAATTGAGGGGTCCGAAGAAGGATAGTGGATCTGTGTCAACAATTGGGAAAAGCTCAAGTAGCAATGCCAGTAAGTTAACAGTGGAATCTCCAGATGGGTCTGTGAAGGCAGTGGCAAAAATTGTGGAAAAGGGTCTGTCAGATGTTGAATGTCTATCTGAAGGGATAATTGATAAGGGTTTTGAGAAAGGGAATAAGAGAAAAGGTAAGAGACCAAAGGTTTCTTCGGAGCTGAAGAAAGTAGAGATATCTGAGGATATTTCCCTGCAAAATGATAAAGAGAGTGGAAAAAGCCCTCCGAATTGCATGAATGGTATTCTAGAAGATTCACTATCAGCTTTTCTGAAGAAAGCACAATCTGGTCTGTTTAAGAAATCACACAGCTCTTTGCAGTTGAAAAGAGGGAAGGAAAGTGAAGTTTTATGTGACGTTTTGAACTCTTGCCCTACTGCAACCGAAATCTTTCCTTCCATATCCAAAAATATGTGCCAGAAATTGGTTGAAGAAATTCCTGAATCCAATGAGAATGTACATGTTGCACTTGATAGAGGTTCAGTCGATATGCACTTGTCTGAAAATAAAGAATTTGTGCAACTCATTCAATTACAATCTGATTCAAGGCCAGAGCTTTTTTCATCTGCATTGAACAATGTTGAGTTGTTGAAATCAAGCATCGCCATAGATGATGCTTCTTCCATTGGAGGATCTCAATTAGATTTACCAGCGTGTTTTAATAAGATCGCAGGTGTCCTAGATGGTGAGGTCAAATGTCATAGTAAACTTAGTGAGGAGGAAACTGCCACAACATATGAACAGTCTGCTTCCAAGGATGGTTTTAGTGATAGTTCAATGGCAACAGGTCGTGATGTTTCTTCTGCAGGTATCATTACTCCTGAGAATGTTGAGATGCTTGAGCATCCCGTGATAGAAACCAAGTTCAATGCTGATATAGATGTGAATGCAATTTTAAGCAGCCGAGAAACTCATGTAGATGATCAAATGTGCTCTTCAAATCGAGTAGATGATTCAGGTTCTTGTAGAAGTGTTCAGCTATTGAACAAACTTGATCATACATCTGAAGGAAGCATCTGCAATGTGTTTAGTCGGACTTTGATTTCCTCCACTTTCCGGTTGGAAGGCTCAACTGCATCCAAGGAGAAGACAGACATGGAAGGTTCTGGGTATGCTCAAGTTCGTTTGACGCCCGATTTTATTGCAGTAGAGAAGTGTTCAAGTGACTTTGATGATCAGCAGCGAATTTCTGGTGATTCTGTTAATGAGCAAGCTTGTTCTCCAGTTTCTTTGCCAAAGGAGGATGGTCAAGTGCTTGCAGGTGGGTTGTCTCCGGTGTCTATAGGAAGGAGTCAGCAAGTTAATGCCAGCCAGATGAAGCAAGAGGACCAAATCATGGAAAATGATGATGACTTATATGATTCTTCCAAACAATTGACTATTGATAATGCTGCTACCTCATTGCGCAAATGCAGTTTGGTTTTCCATCAGAGTGAACTGGCTGATGAGAATTGTGAAGGTGCACATCATCAAAGTCGTGTCTTTGTTTCTGGAGATGATGAGGCTGATGACACATCTTCTCCGTCAATTACACCAGAATGTGATGAAAGTGTTGCTGAAGAGACTGAGTCTAAGCTGGCAGCTGAAGAAAAAGAGCAGAGAATCTTTTCAGGTCAACGTGCTTCACGCAAGACCAAAAAGCGCAGGCACGGGGATATGGCCTATGAGGGGGATGTGGATTGGGACGTTCTGGTGCATGGGCAAGATCTTTTTTTAAGTCATCAAGATGGAGAGGGTAGAAATGCCTTCAAAACAAGAGAGAAGCTTGAGTCGTCGTTGACTGTTATGGATACCGAAAATGGCGGGATAGCAGCAGTATCTGTTGGACTTAAAGCTCGTGAAGTTGGCCCAGTAGAAAGAATCAAGTTTAAGGAGCTCCTGAAGCGCAGAGTTGGACTACTGGAATTTCTGGAATGCAGGTAATGACAAATTTTGCACTCTGAATACCATATCAGCTCTCTTCTAATACCTTGTTATTAAGTGCCTGACAAGAGATTTTTCCATGAGATAATTAAATTATGTTTATAATGTTTCCTTTAATTTTGCTTCTTTGGGTTCATTCTAATCTATGCGCCGGTTCATTATTGCAAAACTTAAGCTAATCTATGGCTATTTGAACAGAGAAATAAATATGCTCCTGCTTTCCTTGAAAAGGCATTAGATAGAACTCGTCGAAGGGTTTAACGATTAAAAAGAACTCTTGTAAGAGTTAGAACTAGGGACCTCCTTTTGAGGGCAAAAGACCATACAAATAATGTTCAAAGATAGTTCTTATGGTGAAAGGGGTGAAATTTCTAGATAATGGTTTCATTTATGAATACTTACAACATAATTTAGATGCGTGCTCTGTTTAGTCTGCTGGCAAGCAATGGCCGTCTTTCTTGTTAGTTTCAGTAAATACTGGGACGATATTGCAAAAAGTTCTTCATCTCTCTTTTAGACAGGTGATGCTGCCTGAAGGTTTAGTTTAGATAAAGTATGACTTAAAAGCCTAGTATCTTTCCTCCCCTTTTTCCTGATTACCAAGAAATGCCCCAGACGAACGGTTCAAACATGGTGATAATGGGCGGGCCCCTACCATTCTCCATTCAAATATTAGGATCATCTTTTTTCTGCTGCAAGGTTTGACCTGTGGCATGCACCTAACCCACACATTACAGGCTGCACTGTTACTACTAGACTAAAGCCCTTGGGGCTAGTATCTATCCTTCCCTTGTTCTCTTAGAATTTGAACTTTGACCCCCCCCCCCCTCTCTCTCTCTCTCTATCTATCTATCTATGATGTAATAGGTTTACTTTTTTGAATGTGCACACACTATTTCTTTAGTTGGCTATGTAATTGGAACAACTTATTGGTTTCTGACGTGGTCACATTGGTGTCATCTCTTATCGTCACCTTCTGTGATAACCATTGATCAACAAAAGAGGTATCTGGTTTATCCAATGTTTTGTTAAGCTTACTTTGTTTAGTATTTTAGATAATTTTGGTAAAGCTAAATATACTTCTAGTTTATGAATGACTGGAACATAATTTCTGTACTTCATTGATAAGGTAAATTGAAAAGTACCTTTTTAATTAATGTGTGTAAAAGCAGTTTGTTGGATAGGTAGGTTTTTCATTCTCCTTTTATGCGTCTTTACATTCATATCCTGGTGGTCTGTAAGAGAAGGGAACAAGTAGTTTCCTTTTCGAACGGGTTATTAGTTTCAAATCTATCTAGAGATCCAAAGTACCAATTGTTCCTTGATGCATCCTATGAGAATATCATTAGAATATGTTTGGTTCCCAGTAGGGAAGGGAGGGTACGATACAGAGAAGCTAACTTCTTTCCTTCTTTGGTGAATATTGATTATTTTATTTTGAGTTGGGTATGGTTGCAACTTGGAAGGGGTAAAAGCAAACATCCTTTCTAGTTTGATTTCATTTCAGTTCTAGACGGATTGGAACAGCTGATCTGTAGGGAAATCAAACCCCTCACTTTTGGTTGTATCTCAGCAAACAAGAGATATATCCTGACACTCCACTTTTACTTTTCCAATCTCCACCTTTCTTCTCAACAAACATATTGTTCACGAGCACTGCAAGTATTCAAAGAACATGAGAGGCGATGATCCGTTTAGGATGGTAATACTATAAAGCTAAATTTCTTTTCTAAATAAAACGAGAGAATTTAAAATTTCTATGTAATGCAGGTGGGTGGGTCTTTAGGGTTCTCACCTTACCCTAACTTGCAGCATCTACTGTAAATTATGCGCGCCCGATCTTGCCCCTTCTCATAGAATTTATACAAAAGCCACTCTTTAGGAAGGTGGACTTATGTATGCTCATGCATGGACAATAAGAATATTGTTCCGGATACTTATTTTTTCTTTGAACATGTTTTCTCTCTTATAACTACAATATAGAGGCAGAGGCATACACTCCAGAGTTTCGAACCAGTGCACTAAGTCGGACCAGCAGCCCGTAGGGGATTTCTTCAATGTTAAAAAAGCTCTCTCTAAACTATTCTTGAAAGCTTTCTTACTCTCTAAATTATTTGTTAGTGGGCAGTGGAAATCTAAGCTTTGTGACTGAGGAGTTTTTTGTTTTGGCACTTTCAATTGTTAACTTGCGTAGGTTGGGGTCATAGTGTAATCTGCATGTTAACTTTCTGTTATGATGCAGTGTAATCATCTTTGTTTTACATATTTTCAGAATTGACTCAACTTTTTTGGTGAATCTTTGTTGCGATGCAGGAATCAGATTTTGAGCCTTTGGAATAAAGACATCAGTCGCGTCTTGCCACTTTCAGAATGTGGAGTGTCTGAAACCCCTTTAGCGGATGAGTCACCCCGGGCTTCTTTAATACGGCAAATCTATTCATTTCTTGATCAATGTGTAAGTTTATTGCAATCCTCCTAGTTAACATTTGAACATTCTTATTCAAGATTTACAAAGGAGATCCGTCCCTTCTTTTTTGTATGATCTTTCTATATAAAACTACTTTGGTTCATGACCTTCTCTTTGCTTGCTTGCTTGCTTATCATTATTTTTCACAATTTAACCACTTTTAAACAGGGCTACATAAATTTTGGAATTGCTTCTGAAAAGGATAAAGCTGAAAATGGTGTTGAACACAGCTTGAAAATTTTGAAGGAAGAGAAGACTATAGAAAAATCTGGAGCTTCTGTTGCTGATAGAGATGATGGAGTTTCTTTTATTCTTGGGAGGTCAAAGAGTTCTGAGATTATCATGCCGGAGAAGAATGATGTCTTATCTGATGAAGGGAAAAAGACAGAAAAATGTGGAGCTGATTGCCAGCTCATTGATAGGCGGGCCATAGAGTTATCTACTTTAGCAGAGCCGCGAGAATGTCCTATTGATGATTGCCGTGTAAATGGTTATCTTGATATTCAGTCACCGCGTCAACCATTTGATCTAGGTTTAGTTGCTCAAGTGCCTTCAAGTGAAGTTAAGGATAGTGAATTACAGAATATTGTAGATCCAGATCTTTTGCCTCCCAACAATACAGAGATTGATGGTAGAGCAGCCGATAAACACATTGTGATTTCAGAAGATTCTTGTGGGTTCACACCTGACTCATTAGGGAGTCAAAGCCTAAACACTTGCTGTGATGCAAAAGGGAAAAAAGAAATAATTGTTGTTGGTGCGGGTCCTGCTGGCCTAACTGCAGCACGGCACCTGAAGCGCCAAGGTTTCCATGTCACCGTGCTCGAGGCCAGAAGTAGAATAGGTGGTCGTGTTTTTACGGACCGCTCGTCTCTATCTGTTCCAGTGGACCTTGGTGCTAGCATTATTACTGGTATTGAGGCAGATGTGGCGACTGAAAGAAGACCAGATCCTTCTTCATTGATTTGTGCACAGTTGGGTCTTGAATTGACTGTATTGAACAGTGATTGTCCCCTGTACGATGTAGCTACTGGCCAGAAAGTACCAGTAGATCTGGATGAAGCATTGGAAGCAGAATTCAATAGCTTATTGGATGACATGGTACTGTTGGTTGCTCAAAAAGGGGAGCATGCGATGCGGATGTCCCTGGAGGATGGTTTAGAATATGCCCTTAAGAAGCGTCAGAAGGCCCGTTCTACGAGAAATCATATGGGTAATGAACCACAAAAATTATCAGTGACAGCAGTGGAATCCATGGCACTTTCTGATGGCGGAGTTCCTCAAAGCAATAATTCTAAGGTAGAGATCTTGAGCCCCCCTGAGAGGAGGGTAATGGATTGGCATTTTGCTAACTTGGAGTATGGTTGTGCTGCATTGCTTAAAGAAGTCTCTCTTCCTTATTGGAATCAGGATGATACATATGGAGGTTTTGGTGGAGCTCATTGTATGATTAAAGGCGGCTACAGCTCCGTTGTTGAAGCACTAGGTGAGGAACTTTGCGTTCACTTGAACCACATTGTTACTGATATTTCATATTGCAAAAAAGATGTTCCTTCAAGTAATGATTTGTTTAACAAGGTAAAAGTCTCCACGACAAATGGACGAGAGTTTTCTGGAGATGCAGTGCTTATAACAGTTCCATTAGGGTGTCTTAAGGCGGAAACCATTAAATTTTCACCACCTTTACCCCACTGGAAAGATTTATCTATCCAAAGGCTTGGTTTTGGTGTCCTTAATAAAGTTGTCTTGGAGTTTCCTGAAGTATTTTGGGATGATTCTATTGATTACTTTGGTGCTACTGCTGAAGATACGGACGAGAGGGGCAGGTGCTTTATGTTCTGGAATGTCAAGAAAACTGTTGGGGCACCTGTTCTTATAGCGTTAGTGGTTGGAAAAGCTGCTATAGATGGCCAGGAAATGAGCTCCGATGACCATGTAAAGCATTCGTTACTGGTTCTGCGAAAGCTTTATGGTGAGAAAATGGTACCTGATCCAGTTGCTTCAGTGGTCACCAACTGGGGAAAAGATCCTTATAGCTACGGGGCTTACTCTTATGTGGCTGTAGGGTCATCGGGAGAAGATTATGACATATTGGGCCGGCCTGTGGAGAACTGTTTATTTTTTGCAGGTGAAGCTACCTGCAAGGAGCACCCTGACACGGTTGGTGGTGCAATGATGAGTGGGTTACGTGAAGCTGTGCGCATAATTGACATATTGACTACAGGCACTGATTACACAGCAGAAGTAGAGGCAATGGAGGATGCAATGAGGCATTCAGATGTTGAAAGGAGTGAAATAAGGGACATTATGAAAAGACTTGAAGCAGTGGAGCTCTCAAGTGTTTTGTGCAAGGAGTCTTTGGATGGGGTGAAGATCGTGACCCGGGAGAATTTGCTAAGGGACATGTTCTGTAAGGCCAATACAACAGCAGGAAGATTGCATCTCGCAAAAGAATTGTTGAAACTTCCGGTAGAAGTTTTGAGATCTTTTGCTGGAACTAAAGAAGGGCTTAGCACACTTAATTTGTGGATGCTGGTATTAATCGTCACATATTTTAGTTTCATGCCATATCTGTTGAACACTAATTGCTTGTTGTCTGACTAATGTTTGTTGGTCACAGGACTCCATGGGAAAGGATGGGACCCAACTTTTGCGCCATTGTGTTCGTCTACTAGTACTTGTTTCAACTGATTTGCTTGCAGTCCGACTGTCAGGTACATTCCCCTTTGAGTAAAGGAACTAACCCCCACCCCCTTCTGCTCTCCTTTGGTTTTTCTATTGTGAACCTTCTTTTGAGATTTCTTTTTGGGGGTGGGTCGAAGAGGCAGTCCTGCCATTCTGGAACTGTTCACCTTTATTCCGATATTGTTTGCTATAAGCTGATTTGTACCTTCAAATTATTTATGTGCACAACCCCATCGGGGCTATCAATATTTTCTGTTAATGTTTCATATTTTTCAGCTTGTATGCTTTAAACTCAAAATATTTGCTTTCTATATCCATTAATGGCTAATGATCCTTATAATTGTCATATCATTAGCGTATTTGCTTTGTCCTTGCATTGATTTAACTGATCCTATTCCTGTCATATTTTATTCAGGTATTGGGAAAACGGTTAAAGAAAAAGTCTGTGTGCATACTAGCCGTGACATACGTGCTGTAGCAAGTCAGCTTGTCAATGTATGGATAGAACTTTTTCGAAAGGAGAAGGCTGCTAATGGTGGTCTGAAATTACTAAGACAATCCACTGCCACTGATACTTCGAAGAGCAAACACATTGCAGCACCTGGCAAACCACCTATTCGCAGTCATCCTTCAGCAGTAGACAGTAAACGGAGTTCTAAAGTTTTTTCATCGGCTGGAAATCACTTAGCTGTTAGTGTCAACAACAAGAAGCTCAATGTCAGGCCAGCCACGTTAGGAGCTATTCCAGTTGTTGAACCATCAACCTCTCAAGCTTCAGTAGGAAGGCAAAATGATACCAGTGAGGAAACACAAAATTTTCCCATGTCTGAGGAAGAGAAGGCTGCGTTTGCTGCTGCAGAAGCTGCTCGCCTTGCTGCTCTAGCAGCTGCTGAGGTTAGTGTCTTATAATGTATTGTATCCTAGATTTATTAACTGTTGTGACTCCTTTGTTCAATATGGGGATGTGCTACATTTTTACTGTTTTTTTGGTTATTCCTCGAGTATGCAAGTTATTGAAAAAAGGGGAAACACACAAGCTAGATTCTCTGTTATTGTTGCTTTAGAAAAAAAAGAAAAAGACAGATAAAAACATTTATAATGTGGTGCAGCCCAAAAGCAACATAATGGTGTATCATCCCAAGATTTATTAGTCGTGTTGATTCATTTGTTCAATATGAGAAGGGAATATGCTATATTTTTTTATTTTTTAATTATTATTCCTCGAGTATATAAGTTATTAAAAAGGGGGAAAACACAAAGTTGGATTCTCTATTACTTTGCTTTTGGGCTTCTCTATATTGCAAATGTTTTTGTCTGTCTTATGTTCTTTTTTGTCAAATAAATCTTGGTTTTCTCTTAAGCAGCTGTACAATGATTACCCTTCATTGCAGGCTTATGCTTCATCTGGTGCCAAGTGTAACATGCCACTGCAGCTTCCTAAGATACCCTCATTTCACAAATTTGCTCGACGGGAACAATATGCAAATATGGATGAGTCTGACATCAGAAGGAATTGGCCTGGCGGTGTGGTAGGAAGGCAAGATTGTTTATCCGAAATTGATTCTCGCAATTGCCGGGTGAGGGATTGGTCTGTTGATTTTTCTGCTGCTGGTGTGAACCTTGACAGTTCAAAAATGTCTGTTGATAATCGCTCACAGCGTAGCCTCTCAAATGACAATGCAAGTCAGCTTAACTATAAGGAGCACTCTGCAGAATGTGCACCTGTAGATAGTAGTATATTCACCAAAGCATGGGTTGATAGCTCAAATAGTGTGGGGATAAAGGATTACAATGCCATTGAAATGTGGCAATGTCAAGCAGCTGCTGCTAATTCAGATTTCTATGATCCAGTGATGCATGTCACTGATGAAGAGGATTCAAACGTGAGTTCCAAAATGGATATGAGAAAGCATGATGTGTTAGTGTGTGAAAGCTCTGCCTCACAAATTACTGTAAATAAAGAGGCATTAGATAATCAACCGAGAGGAGCAAAAAGAATTAAGCAGGCTGTTGTAGATTATGTTGCGTCTTTGCTGATGCCTCTTTATAAAGCAAGGAAACTCGACAGGGATGGGTATAAATCCATAATGAAGAAAACTGCTACAAAGGTCTGATTTTTGTCCTGACTCACCCTAACTTCTCGTAGCCTGTTCGATTCTTTATTCTTTGTTTCCATAATTGAGGTTCTTTAATCTTTTATATCTATAATTAACTGATCCTGTTCCCAACTCCAGGTAATGGAACATGCCACAGATGCTAAAAAGGCCATGCATGTGTACGAGTTTCTTGATTTCAAACGTAAAAACAAGGTACAAACTACTCTCAGTTGATGTCACCTTTTTGCATTGTTTAATAGGTTCTAACTGCTTATTGTTGCGCTACTCTTAAAGTTTCTTTAAACTAGAAATTGGATCTGCAATATATAAGCATTTCAAAAGCGACACAAAGCTAATAAAGTTGTGAGTTACATTAAATGCAAATAAGCATAAGCCTATGGAAGACTGACCCTACTCTTAGTGTATAAAATTCTACTATTGGATAATTTAGTCTGGCCAAAGACCTTTCACGTCAGTTCCTTTTAATTCATACGGCAGTTCACCAAATGCCAAGTGTTAAAAAGAGTGTGGAAGACCTGCCCCTTTTTTGCTTTCTCAGAAAAGGATTTCCCCCTCTTTTGTGGATAGTGAAGGTTTAGAGGTTAAACTATTGATTGGACCTTTAGGTGTGAATTGTGATTTATCCTTGGTATTATGGGTTCCTGTATACAGAAGAGCCACTCTTGGCCTAGTTGTTGGAAATTAGGCAAACATTCATTTGTATATCTTAGAACTTGGAAAAGGGAAAAAGACATCTGCTTTTTCTCATGCAAATGACTCGTATTTTCTTACTTGCATTAGGTATGATGTTTACCTGGTTTAGTCCATAGGGATGAGTATGAGATATAGAGAACCTTTAATCTAGGTTTAGTCTCTTAACTTTCCTTAAAAGCCAAATTGTCTAGTATTGAAAGGATGGGATTGAGTGAGATTGAGGCATAATTGATTGGTTGAATGTGAGATTGTTGAACAAACTTTCCCACCATTCACTGTTATCAGATAAAGTGCCTTTACGTATATCTTGTAGCTGAAAGTGGAAATTTTGTTTTGGGGGTAAGTTAGGCAGTGATTTGGACTTGGGACTTCCATGTTGGAGGTCCCAAAGTTCGAAATCCCTTGCCAGCGAAAGCAAGGGATTTGCCTTCTAGATCGAGCTCGTCGCACCAAGCTTGGTTAGTGCGGGTTACCGCTTCGGTGTGGTTTGCATAGGAGTGGGGGCTTTACCCTGCGCTCACCCAAAGGGGTAAATACAGAAAATAAGAAGAAGAAAGAAAAGAGAAATGGGAATGGGCAAGTGGAGGAGATAGTGAAAGGGAACTGTTTTCTCTTGTTTGGTTTGAGAGTAAGGGGAGGGGAGAAGCCTATTTATTCAAATTCTAGACTGGACAGGACAGCCTGTAAGAAGCTATGCTGATTTATTGTTTCCTCCTTTTTTTAACTTCCAAACATAGATATCTTAAAGCTCTTATAACGAGTACTCTTAAGTTTGCATAGATAGTAGTTATTTCTTTCTTTAAATTGGGTTTATCTTGTCAAACCTTGCAAAGTACGACTAATCCCCTCAGTAAAAAAAGGAAACAAAACATGAATCTATTTACTCTTCTTGCCTCCATGACCATGTATAGTCTTCTGGTGACATCCTATAAAATGGAACAATACAGAAAGATTAGCATGGCCTGTCCACAAGGATGACAAACACGAATCTTCAAGCCTTCATTCATTTGTCCTCAGCTGAAAACATTGCTGAGAGTGAAAATATTCTACTCTAGCTCTCCAAGCTTGTGCAAGTGAAGAGATTTGGTGTTGGAATAAAAACTTGACCCTTAATCTTGTATTATTTGCACTCCTTCCTTTTTCTGGAGTTCTCAATAGTATGTAATCATCAAAATGGTTGCTTTTTTTCCAGATCATCCCTTCACCCCAACAAACGTTTATATTGTACATGAAAACCTTTAGCCATCTTTCGCATCTCAAAACCGTGGAAGAGCAAATATGTCATAAGATATGGGAATGGTAATACAGGGATGTTTTTCTTATCCTCTATCATTATATCGTCCTCCATACAGACCTTTGGATAGGTTGGATTATTATGATAAAAATAAAATAAGCCTAAAAATAAAAATTATGTGGATCTGTTTGGAGATATACTCCAACTAAAAACACTTGTATTTTTTTATAGCATTCGCTCAATATGCTTGGTATTTATTTTCACTTTTCATTGCTTTTCTGCCTTTGATTTTTTGTATTGGTAATTTGCAGATTAGAGATTTCGTGGACAAGTTGGTTGAAAGGCATATTCAGATGAAGCCGGGTGCAAAATCATAATGGACAAAGGATGAGCAGTCACTCTTATTGATGCTTTACCGCAGGGTGATTAGTCTCATCAACTTTTTCACGAGTGGGTGCAACAATCATGGACGAGTGAGGAATGCAGGCTTCATTGAACAATTATCCTTGCCAAGCTAGTTATCGTCTTCAGAGACTCTTTTGTTGAATGTATCATGGACTGTTTATTGTAAGAGACTGATTAATTGTCCTGCAAATTTGAGACTTTTGACATTTCTGTTGCGGTGTCTGCAAGAAACAATCTCAAGGTGATAAAGTCGGTGAAAACATGTCTGTCATGTGAATTTTATACTACTACTCCTGCTGACTGACGTGAATTCCTTAAGAGATAGCAAGATTAGGTTTAGAATTGGTAGTCAGATTTGAAGTTGTATTATATAGAAGAAAAGTAGCCCTTTGTTTCTTTCAGTTCAGGGTTCCCCTTTGATGAACAATCACTTCTGACTTTTCTTTAGTTTTGGTATGTGTACAGCTCAGGATTGTTATCATTGGAACAAATATACAGAACATTTTGAGGGCGTCATATGCTTCCTTCATTTTGAAATATTGATTTCTCAGAATAAGTAAAAACAAAATCCTCCTTCTATCTCCCCTCGTAAAGATTTTTTTTCTTATAGTGTAGATGAAATCTCTTAGATATGCTATATTGAATGTCTTTCTATGATCTTGGATTGCTCCACTCAATCAAAGAGAACATTGTTGAGATGTGTGCTTTTGGTGATTGTGTCCAAGTGGCTTGATACGAGGTTTCTTAATCCCTAAGCACTATCCAGTGAAGAAGGCCAAAAGAACAGGGAGTACATAAGTGAGTTTTCTATATCGCCTTCCATTTTTTTGTTGAAACTGAGGTGATTGTTGCCCTGTGTACTCAATTCTTTCAAGGGATAAGTTAGTCAAAGACATTTTAATTCTGCATTAGAAGTTTGCAATTGATGAAAAGATGCATGTGCATAACACTATTAATCCCTTGATTTCTCACATACATTATCTGGTCTTATATATTTCCTTTATTGTCAGGTTATGCATATAGCTGAGAGCTGAGAGACTACTTGGCAGCAGGAGGAGAGCCTTCTCTTTGGACGACTTGCTATTTCCAGTCCTTACAGGTTGTGATTTCACTCGGCCTTCCTATTTACTTTTGAGGGCCTGCTTTTATTTTGGTAAATTGTGGTCATTTTTCCTCCTATTGTCTCACCCTCTGTTTCTCTTAAGATTTCAATGAGATGGGTCTATCCATCAGGCTAGTAGTATACCCTCGGTTTGAGGTTGGTGAAATGTGATCGTATACAGTTCTGCAGAAACATATAACTTCTCATATTGAACATCTTGGAATGAGTACCGGTACCGGCAGTATGTGTACTACTGGCAGTAGATAAAGATGAAAATATCAGCTATGTTGTTCAGTGCAGAATGATGTTGAATTGGGGAAGAGGTTCTTGATTGGATTGCTAACGTCCAATCAAAATCTCTCGTTTTCCTCATGTTCAATGCAGTAGGAAATATAAGTCTTCTGATGTTCAGGTCAGGCAGGCATACAAAGAGGAAGCCTGAAATTCTTTAGGCCAGTGATCATTGTTCACTGGCCAATTGTAGTGGACTTCATAGTCTTTTAATTAGCCAAGTATGTATGTGCTGATTCTCTTTGCAGAAGTAACTATTTCCACTTCCGTCATTTAGTTCAATGTCAGATTTCAATATGCTAGTATGGAAGTCATATACACAACAGCTTTTACATAATTCCCTTGGCATGTAGTAACTTCTTGATGCATGATTGTGATTTCTGTGCTTATGTGTGCCCTAGTGAGGACTGCAGTTCATAACGTCGCTTCCTACATCTGTTGTCTGCCTCGATCTACTGAATCTTCTATGTGCATTTAGTTCCTGTTTGCTGTCACGGCGCACAAGCACTTGCTTGCCAGTAAGATCTCTGTTACAAGATAATTGATGATTTGCAGCTGTTGATTCATCATTTCAGTTGCCTCTACCGATTTCACGGTATTATCTCCCTTCCTCCCCTGATATTTGCCCCTATTATCTTTGTTTAATGTTTTGCTTAAATGTTTAATAGTGCCTCTTTCTGATTTTGACAGCGTACACTAATCATATCTATGTGGAAGATTGAAGAAACCGTTCCTATGAGGCTTAAACATGGTCGCTGAAGCTGAAATGCCAGTGCTTCTTGTTAAGTAGTCTGCCCAGTGGCCTTATGTTTGAAACTTTTTGTTGGATTATGGTGTAAAATTTCTATGGTACGACCTATATACCATTTAGTCTTTTAGATTTCGTGCACAAATACGCAGTACGAATCGCGTATGCATGTTTAAGGACAATCGTTCCTTCGCTTCTATTTCTTTTTTGTTTTTATTTGAAACTTGTGCTCGATGTTGGTCATTTCACTATTTTTTGTTATTTAAATTGTAATTTTATTTAGCATGAAATGTATGACGTACCATGATGGATAAATAATGTAATCACGGGGGTGAAAATGAATATAAAACTAAAATTGAGGTCATGGATGAAATGGATGGAGGTACTACTATGAACAAAATGAAATGAGACTATTGATAAAATGGTGAGGTATTACCACGAGTGAAATGAATCATCAAAGTTTAAAAATACGAGTTCGACAAAAGTTTGGGATGGTTTTACGCAAATATTTGACGCTTGTGTTATTTCGTTACTCTTTTCTTATTCTTAATATGTCATATACTTGAGTTGAGGGTTATAAAGAAACTATCTCCTCAACTCTGTAGTACGGATATGGTATGTGTATACTTTACCTTTTTTGAGATTCCACTAGTTATATTGTTGTTATTGTTATTGCTTTCATTTTCGTATTCTCTTTTTCTATTTGTTTCCTTTTTCATTTTTGGGGGGTGGGGTTAAGCCAAGGGTCTACTGGAAACAACCTATCTGTCTCAATGAGATAGGGATAAGGTATTCGCGCACACACTACTCTCTTCACACCGTATTTGTGAGATGGACACGTATTTGTGAGATTATACTGGATATGTTATTAATGTCGTGGATTTTAAATATAGAACTTTAGACACCTTATGTCTGAAATGGCTAAAGTTGCAAATTCATGTTCGGAGGATGGGCTTTAGGCCCACAGATACTTGATTAGTCAGAGTCGGGTTAAGGCCCATTTAGAGCTCAAGTGATGGATCAGGTTGACGATCTCAAATGTATTATTTAACAGAAGCATTTTAGATCAATCAATCAATCGATTCCAATAAACACTCAGATCGCAAATCACTTCAATTTCCCAATTCGAAGAAGATAAAAATGGCTTCTACGTTTAGCGGCGATGAAACGGCACCGTTTTTTGGCTTCCTCGGCGCTGCAGCTGCCTTAGTCTTCTCCTGTAATTCTTTTTCCATTAGATCTAAGCTATGATTTTTTCAATTTTATGTATTTTGAATCTAAATCTAATTTTTTTTTTCTGAATTTAGGTATGGGTGCAGCTTATGGTACAGCGAAGAGTGGGGTAGGAGTAGCGTCGATGGGTGTAATGAGGCCGGAATTGGTAATGAAGTCAATTGTTCCAGTTGTTATGGCTGGAGTTTTGGGTATTTATGGGTTAATTATTGCTGTGATTATTAGTACTGGGATTAACCCGAAAACTAAGTCGTATTATCTATTTGATGGATATGCTCACCTTTCATCTGGTCTTGCTTGTGGACTTGCTGGTCTTTCTGCTGGTATGGCTATCGGAATCGTTGGTGATGCTGGTGTTAGGTATTTTACTATTATTGCTAATTTTCTGTATTGTGTTTAATCATTGTGCTATTGCAGAAATGATATAGAGATTCATAAAGATATAGTTTTTTGATATTGCATTATGTTTAATTATATGCTGGTATTGTGATAGATGTGAAGAGCATGTGGGTTTGGATCTTTAATCAGTTATGGCAGATTTTTTTTTACCTTTTGGCATTTCTATGTATGATCTGTCTGGATTTACTTACTAGCCAAGCTTTTATTGGTTGTCCTTTATTAAAAGATCACTCTTTTATTGGTGTCCTTCATTAAAAAAGATCACTCTTTTTTAGGATTTTCATGATTTGTCTGAAATGAGTAAATGGTGAATTGTGTATTTGGTGGAGAGATATTAGGATACCAAATATTTGAGTTGTTTCTTTTTCCTTTAAACTTGAGTTTCATTGCAACTTGATCTTTACTTGCATGTGGTTGACTGTGATAAAAATAATAGATGGCCTTTAGTGAATAAATAGATCCTGGATTCTGTTTAAGGACTATAAATTGTTCTTCATGACTGATTGGTGTGGATAGGGGAAGGTGCAAAAGAGGGGGAAGGGGGGACTGGAGAGTGGTGATTATAACGTTCGGATTATCAATTCTGCATGGTGGGGTTGGACTGAACTTTGGGATACAGCAATTCTGCATATTGGGGTTCGAACGGGAAATTAGAGATTAAATTCACCTTTAAGGATTCTTTTTCCTTTGTTAGTCTCAAGAGAACTTCCAGGGCAGCTTTGGTGTAACACATGATGTATGTGTTAGGCGCATGACATGGGTTCAAATCCTGCCACTAGATTTATATTTAAGTGGAGAGGGTTATAGATGTAGGTCCTTTATCCATCAAGTTTAAAATCGTATGCGTAGCTGTTAGACTTTTATACCTTGGTGGCTTAACTGAGTATATATACAGTTGCAGTCTTGTGTTGTAGGCTTTGTTGGTTAACTAATGTAGGGGTTGATAGTCACAACTTCCGTTTTAGCATTCGACATTCATATAGTTCTGCTAACTTCATTTATCCTTTACTCAGAAGGAGGTTTCCTCACTTGAGATGAGAGGACAGACCAATTAATGGTGCATTTCTTTGTTTCTGTTGTTTCCAGAGCTAATGCACAGCAGCCAAAGCTTTTTGTTGGAATGATTCTGATCCTTATTTTTGCTGAAGCCTTGGCTCTATACGGCCTTATTGTCGGTATCATCCTTTCTTCTCGTGCTGGTCAATCTAGAGCAGAGTAGAGAAAGAGTGTCACCTGTTCCATAATTGTGAAGTATCTTTGTGTTCTTCCTCGTTCGATGAGCTAGTTTGGCTGTTGGATTACATTTTGTTTAGTTTTGGCCTTCGTGATTATGTATTTGATTGCTTGGCTAGAAGATTCCCTCAATAAAGATATCAAACTTTTCGGATATTTTTGAAAGACAAATAATTGGATTGCTGTAAAATGTTCCTTGTATTAATTTATATTGACTTTACTTCAAGCTTTCATTTGTTTCTGGATATCTTTGCCATTTTACATCTATTGATTTCTGCTACTTGGACCTTGGTATCAGCTTTGAATGATATATATTTTACTCTTCTGTTGATTATATTAAAAAGAAGGACAATAAACTTTTACCTGCTTCCTGACTTCAAAAGAACTGCTCCTTTCGTTTTCAATCTGTTTGTCTAGTTTTGACTTGATATGAAGTTGTGATTGACCGTAATTTCCGACACATGTTGCCTTTTTAAAAACATGAAATATGGCTTATATCCCTAATGGTATTTAAACTGGGAGAGTGAGTTTAATTTTAGTCGCAAGATCAATACCTAGAGGATATGGTATTTTTTTTCACTATTATTTTTTGGTTTTGGTTGGCCTTTATGAAGACACGTGTACTCCCATTATTGTTAGAGATAATGACATCAGTGATCATCAACATAAACTAATTTCATCGGTCTACGAAGGCTAATCTAAGAATTTTTAAAAAGGGAAAAGGCTTAAATATGTCATCGATCGTTTAGAAAAGGCTTATTTATGTTTTTTGTTAAAAGTTTGGCTTATTTATCTGTTTAAGAAAAGGCTCATTTATGTTATTATTTTTTAACAGTGATTTCGCCAAATCATTTTTGACATGTGATCAATTATAATTCGGCAACGTCATTAATTTTTTTAATGAAAGAAATCAAATTTCTAAACAAAAATTGAATTAAAATAACCCACCATAATAAATTAGGGATATCTATTTTAAAATTTGAGTGGGTTTTTACTTTGGTGGGTTATTTTAATTTTAATTTTTATTCAGAATTTTAATTTTTTTTTTATAAAAATTAATGACGTGGCCGAATTATAATATGCCATATATCAAAAATAATTTTGCAAAATCACTATTAAAAAATAAAGGCATGAATGCGTCTTTTTCTTAAACGGTAATGACATAGATGAGCCAAACTTTTAACGAATGACATAAATGAGCTTTTTCTAAAAATTCAATGACATATTTAAACTTTTTCACTCAGAAAAATATAAATGCATTACTAAAAACATGGGTGTGACCAGATTTTTTTCAAAAAAAAAAAAAGGTAAGGAAACATATTTTGATATATATTTCAGAAAATATATACATAATATACTTTAGTTTTATAAGGAGATTATGAATTCACATATTTTTTTCAAAAGTAATCATTACTTTTAAGAATTATGTTATCGTCTCATTGAAAAACTAAAATAGTTAAAGTGAAGGAGAAAACCCGATGAGCAACTAATATAAATACGAACTATTATACAACACATATCATGGACATAATTGCAAAACGACTCTCGTAAAGTATATTGAAAATGTTAGAATAAAATAAGTTCTAAATTCGCTTTTATCAAATAAACGAGATAGAAGTCTACAATGAATTTATCATATTTTATAATGATACATGATGCTACTATATGTAGCACATGCTACATGGATTATTTTCTATTTAACATCACCAGCAAAGCAATCCATAATATGCCAGTATTTTCGACCGTTAAGCTACTTCATTCTTGGAATTTTCATGAATATTAAATTGTATACAACTATAAATACCGTAAAATAATAGTGCTTTATTTATTGTAGTGTATGTATATAAAACAATTTAAATTTATCTTTTGTACTTGGATAAAGAACCTGCCTCTAAATGACAAAAAAGTGATGACTTTTTATGAGAGTGGTGAATCAGACTATGCAATAAATAATGATATTTCACCATAGGTTAAAATTACATCGATATATAAATTTTATATCTGAACACTGACCCCTCATTTCAGTCAAGTACTTACTGATGTTATATAGACACTGTTTTGAAAACTCATAATTTACATTGAGTCAGAAATTCACAAGACTTGGGTTTCTCTCCACCCTTTCGATGTGTGCGGATAAAAAATAACATATATCTCGTAAAATTAATTGAACATATCAAAATTAGTTTAAATATTCATTTGAATTTCATGATTTTAAAACTCGTATTGCATTGAGATTTGATCACTAAATTTGAATATGAGCTTCTAGTATCACTATGATGGTAACGTACGTATCCGAATATGTTCATAAAATTGAATTTTACCTTAAAATATAGTTCTAACTATAATATATTTTTTCAAATATATTTATGACAAATTATCACAATAAGACACAACAGAGGACCACATAGATGGTCAAAGTATAGCTTATTTCCGTAAAATTTGTTATTTGGACCAACCAATTCCCAAATAGCAGTAAAAGCACTTGTCACCTAAATTTACACATAAAATATTGGTCCTCATTTCCTTTCCCCATAAACTATAATTACTAAATCTCGATGAAATGATAAATACTCTTTCATTTGAGTGATAGATTTCGAATTTGAGTCTTATTTGATACAAAATCACTTATTTACCTTCGATAATTTAAAGTATGAAATTATCTTTGTTAAAAATACTTTACCTTTAATTTAAATTTAGTTAAATTTTAATGTGTATCGAACATCAGATATCATTATTTGGACAGATGCTAACGTCTGGGACCCTACAATTTCCATTTCCCATAAAAAAAGCTTTTTGGCTTCAGTTTTCACTGTCACATTAACGGCTACTTTCTTATTTATAATATACTCGTATTTTCCACTTGTACATATTCTATATTTTTTTTTATTACTATTTTGGCGGGAATTCATTTTTTTTGTTCCTACTTGATTCCCTAATTTCTCAATTATAAAAAAGTACATACATTACCACTTTATTATATTGTATTCTCCGTCCCAAAAGAAACAAAGTTTAATCAACAAAAGAATTTGTGATAAAAAAATAAGTTATAGATATTCCATATGACTATATATTCGGATAAAAAATCATATATATACATATCACTTTGTTTCTAAGTGATTTTCAATATTTTTTTCTTTTGTGTCAAATCTTTAATGGTTAAATCGATAACGATCAAAACCCGATAAATTAATAACCGATAAGCTAATATTTTAATGATTCTATAACGATTTAGCATTTCTACAAACTGATAACCAATAAGTCAACCTGATAATCAAAGGGTTACTAAAGCCATTGAGAAAATAGACTTGAAATATAATACTTGCACAGAACCAACAAACTCTTGAATGAACAATGTACAAACAAAATGATAATGAATGGAGTAATAACAATACATTGAAGAAATGCATGAACAACATTGAGCTGAGAAAATTTTTCTTGCAAATTGATTTCATTGCAAAGAACTGAATTTTCATATCACATTGGTGAAGGAAGAGTTGTAGGATCAGCTGAAGAGGGAATGTCAGGACCAACTCTGCAGCCTTCGAGCATGAATACAATATCGGTCATCGATGGTCTTTCTAGAGGATCAGGCATGGTGCAAAGCAAACCAACTTTGATTCCCAACAAAAACTCTTCCCATTCTGATGATTCAGGATCCAGTTCCAGCAACCCCGGCTCGAGCAATTCTGAAATTTGGCCTCTTTGTAGTTGTCTCTTCACCCACTTGACAATGTCCTCGTCCCCGTTGAACATTACTGGCTTTCTTCCTGTTAGTATCTCTAACAATACAATCCCAAAACTGTATACATCAGCTTCTTTTGTGGGTTGTCCAGTTAATGCCACTTCAGGTGCAATGTAGCCTAGAGTTCCAACTGGGGTGGAAGATGTTGAAGTCTCTGCTGGGGTTGCTACTAGGCTTAGTTTATCTAAACCAAAATCCGAAAGATGAGCTTCAAAATCTGCATCAAACAATACATTTTGTGGCTTTACATCCCCATGAATCAATGAAACGGAATGAAGGTAAGCTAAGCCACGAGCAATGCCAAGAGCAATCAGGTGGCGCATTGGCCAATTGAGCACATGGCCATCCTGATGAGATGCCTCTTGTAAAAGTGTGGCAAGATTTCCATTAGGCATGTAATCGTACACAACAAATCGAACATCAGGTGGCGGTCCTGCATAGTATCCACGAACAACAGTCAGATTGCGATGTTTCACCTTGCCGAGGGATTCAGCTTCCTTCCGGAATGTGTTCACTTCGATTGATGTATCAGGAAGGCGACGGATAGCCAAGACCATTCCATCTGCAAAAGTGGCTTTGAATACTAGGCCATACTTTCCACGGCTTAACACATTTTCCTCATCAAATTGTCTTGTCGCTTCTAAAGTCTCTGCATAAGTGATTTTGTTGTTAAACATAACAAGCTTTGGACCTCCATTCTCTCCACTTCCACGGCCCCCTTCTCCTCCTGAACTCGCACGGCCTGGGCTTCGCTTCTTCCCTTCAGCTGAACCTTTTAACTTTTTGTGCCAAAGTATAAGGCCGTAGATGTACCCACAACAAAACACTGCCACGAAAAAGGCCCCTACAGCAGCCAAAACAATGAACAAGATCAACTTCTTTCTTTTCCTTCTAGCGTCATTGCACTCCTTCAATGGCTTTCCACACAAATCATTATTCGCAGCAAACAAAGAAGGGTCCTTGAACCGAGAACCCAACGCCTCTGGAATCTCACCCTCGAGATGATTATGGGAAATATTCAAGTACCTCAGGCTGGAAATCAGAGACAGACTTGAAGGAATTGATCCATTCAAATTATTTGAAGAGAGATCCAGCATTTCCAAGTTTGATAATTTCGACAACGACTCTGGTATGTGACCTGAAATATGGTTAGAATCCAACAAGAGAGTAGCCAAAGACAAACAATTAGAGATGTTTTCAGGGATTTCCCCGGTTAATCCATTGTGTCCCAAATCAAGCTTCCTTAGATGAGATAAACGTGAGAAATCCTTCGGAATTCGACCTGTTAACTTATTTCCTCGAAGCTCAAGCACTTGAAGGCCTGAACAGTTACCCAACTCTGCTGGAATTGAGCCATTAATACCACTGTTAGACATAGAAAGAACTTTCAAGGATGTCAGGAAACCATATGTCTTCGGAATTTGTCCATAAAAGGCATTAGATGACAGATTCAAATATTCCAGACCAGATAAACTGCTAAAACCTTCAAGACCATCCCCAGTTAACATGTTCTCTTGTAAAGCCACAACTCGTAGACTTGGCAACCCGAAAATGTCAAAGGGTAATTCACCAGATAGGTTTTGCTTGCTCACATCAAGAGTTGTCAGCCTCAACAAACTTCCGATACTAGTCGGAATGTTCCCTGAGAACCCACAATTGCTAACATTTAAAACCTCTAACCCATGCAAGTTTCCAATTCCTCTTGGAATTTCACCATATAACAAGTTGCTGGACAAGTTCAAACTAGTCAAATTGCTAAGCAACATAAGGTTTTGAGGCAAACTACCATTCAAATCATTCATGCTCAAATCCAAAAACTCCAGCTGATAAAGACTCCCCAAACTATCCGGAATTGAACCAGAAAAGCGATTTCCACTAAGAGACAGCATTCTCAACCCTGTCATTTTACCCAAGAACTGTGGAATCAATCCAGAAAACCGATTTCCACCTAAATCAAGTACCCCCAATGAACCAAAGTTCACAATACTAGAAGGAATATCACCAGTTAATGTATTGTTACCCAGTCTAAGCTCCTCAAGGAACCTTAAATTCCCTATATCATTTGGCAGAGTTCCAGAAATTGCATTCCCGGAGATATCAAGAACCTTCAAAGACGAAAAATTCGTCAACCATTCAGGAAAAACACCATTAATGTGATTCCCGTGAAGGGTCAAGACTTCTAAAGCACTCAAACATGTCGCATTTTCAGGTTTAGTTAAACCCGTGATTGCATTGAAACTCAGCTCAATGATCCTAATAGCATGAGCATTTACTGACCCATTACAGAAAAAAGATGCAGGGACCACACCCGATAGTTGATTTTGCGACAATGTGATTACCTGTAAACTGGAAAGTGAACCGATTGTTGCCGGGATTAATCCCTGCAAATGATTATCACTACTGCTCAAGTGTATTAATGTGGAAATGTTAGAGATTGCTGAAGGTATAGTGCCGTAAAGTTGGTTAGAATCAAGCCAGAGATACTCTAACTTCTGTAAAGCTCCGATACTCGCCGGAATCTCACCGGAGAACCGGTTAAACGACAAGTTTAACAGTTCGAGCTGAGAATCAGCTGAAAAGTTACCCGGAATGCCACCGGAGAGGAGATTAGAAGAAAGATCGAGAAACCTAAGACTTGCTGGAACATTACCAGAGACATGACCGGAGAGAAAGTTGTGAGCAAGGTTTAAAACTTGAAGATTGGTAAGGTTCGAGATAGCCGGCGGGAGTTC
The DNA here is from genome assembly GCF_001406875.1 of Solanum pennellii. NCBI lineage: Eukaryota > Viridiplantae > Streptophyta > Magnoliopsida > Solanales > Solanaceae > Solanum > Solanum pennellii. The sequence continues at coordinate 75,740,916 of NC_028640.1, read as the reverse complement.
GCCGGAAAAAGAGTTGTAATGGAAGTAAACAGCGCGTAGCAAAGCACATTGAGCTAAAGAGCGTGGTACAGAGCCATTAAAGTTGTTAGAATGTAGGCTTAACCTCCGTAGCTGGCGTAAATTACCAACCTGGTCAGTTAACCGCCCACTCAGCTGTAACCCAGGTAGGCGGAGTTCACGAACTCTGCCGGCATCACACAGAACCCCACGCCAATCACACGGAGCTAATGAGGTAGATAAATCCCAACCGTCTAATACCCCAAGTGGGTCTTCCAAATTCCTTTTGAATGACATTAACGCTGCCATTTCCGTCTCTATAACGTTTTCAGCCATGGAAAAAACACTGATAAGTAGCAATGTAAGTGCCACCACCACCAATGGCGGAGAGAGAAGAAAAGTAGCCGTTGACATGAGAAAGAGTGGTGGTGGGTAAGGGTAGAGAAGAAGAAGAAGATCAAATGGAGGAAAAATCAAGAATGGTGGGTGTTAATGGAAGTGGGGAAGAGAGGAGCGTATGAACTGAAAAAAAAAGTTTCAGTTTGAGAAGAAGAAGAAGCAGCAGCACTGACAAAGACTAACGCCATGTGTTGTGCTATGCACTGTGGCTTTTGGTACTAAATATTTATTTCATTCAATATTTACGTCTAATTAAACTATTATAACGATCTATTACGCGTTTTTGTTAATATTATTTTGAGATGAAAAATATCACTTGCACAAGTATGGTGTAAAACATTTGTTGCTACATCAATGACATTAATTTATGTATTACTAAGTATATTTTTTATTTTCGATGATCAATTTAATTAATTTTGTTTTATATAAATAATAAGAACTTATATGTAACTAGTTAATTTAATATTAAAATATAGATATTTGAAAATTTTATTTCAAAATCATAAATTATTCTTCTTCTCATATCAGTAAAAGTAAAAATATATTTTAAAAATATTGATAAATATTTACCTAGTTAAATCACGAAAATGGAAAAATAAAGCAAATAAATTGAGTAAGAACAATAATAAGTGGAGTAATTTTCGTAAGTGAAGTGTGGACCGGATAAGAATGTATTCCGACCTAATCTTATCTTTATGATACAGAGAGATTGTTTTTCATAATCGCTATCTATAGTTAATTATAATTAAGTGATTTAAAGAAACAAAAATATATGTTAAAATTATATTATATTATGATTAAATTGAAAAAACTTTATAATCCCATATATATGATGACATCTACATGTTAATTTGATGTAACTATAAGTGGATAAATTTTACCCTTTGTGGGCCTATGCGTTTCTCTTTTTATATTTATTTTTACCTTTCTTCTGTTGGTCTGTTTCCCCTTTTACCTCTTCCCATAAAATTGTCTTTATTCGTAACAGTATAAATATGATGGAAGTGATTTATTTATACAACAAAAAATTTAATCTAATGTAAGGGGAGATAATCCACTCCAATGAAAAATAATTTAACTTTATGAATCGAATTTGTCTTTATCATTACTATATTCTTATCGACATAATATATCTACGCTTTTTATAAGGATAAATATTTATAATTATATATTCAGTATGATTCGACGAAATATAGTCTAAACTAGATAAAGTATATACAAATTTTATTCTTATCTCAAAGTAGAGAGATTACTTCGATAAAAATAAAACGTTCTATTTTATGGTTGGTTACATTAAATCTTATGGGCCATTTTTAACATTTTTTTTACTTTTTAAATTATGAAAAAGTGGTCTTTAAAAGGGGCTGAAAATAAGGGTTTACTACCTTTCTGCGGCTTTTGACAAAATAATTCTATGATTAATTGACATTAATATAAATGAAGGTAAAAGTGCATTTGGCAATGATTAAATGCGACTTGATTCTTTGTGTTTTCTAGTTGAGAGGGTCACGTAAGTATCAAATATGTATAATATAATGTCTATAACATTAAAAGCCGATGTTCACTCCTTTAGCCTGATATCTTCATTATATATGTTCTTTAAAGTTTAGATTGATTAATAAATAAAGCCATTTTTCTTTTCATTTTTGCAATCAATGTCATCAATTGGGGGCCTCTTAATTTCGTGTCCAATTGCACTTTATAAATTTATCTTTCTTAATCGATAATCGATATCTACGTTACCATCTCGTTTAAAATCGATTCATTTCGTATTGGATTATTAAGACAAACACCAGTACTATACGATAAAAAAATATCACGAGAGAGTCAAATAGGACGTCGTCAATGTGTGTTTGGACTTCAATTATATGAAACTTCAAACACAATAAGAGAAATAGTAGCTTCCAACCGTAAAAAATTCACGGGAAAGTCTATTTAGACAATATCATATGTGTTTAAACTTCAGTCATATAAAATTATAAAAATTGTGTTTGAAGTTAAGATTTTTGTCAAATCAACTATATTTGAAATTATTTCGAAGTGTGTATACATTTTTAAAAAATGAGCAAATGTCAAACAACAACATCAAAATCAAGTATCGTTGCAATTTGCTCCTCACTACTAGATTTTTTTTTAAAATACCAACCTGAAAAGTTTGAATCCCAGACTTTTTATTAAGAACGGGAGAAATTCTATTCATTTCATCACGATAGTTGATGGTAGTGTGTCCACTTGTTCCATTGCCATTGCCTCTTTCAACTCCATATATCACTTTTAAGATGTGAGGAAGTTGAATGCAATGAACAATATTCTTTGGACCCACTATTCACTATCACCCACTACTCAAACTCTTATGGTTGAAATATGGTATATGTTGAGTTGGTTTTAGGTAGATAGGGAGGGGGGGGGGGGTGAATTGAGTAGTATACATAGATGTAGTTGCTAGTACAAAAGATATACAATGATATTATATATGTCACTCCAAAAATAGTTAACCATTTCTAACAAACTAAACATCCCAATAATAGTAACATTTCTCGTTTATCTTTAGTCTATATGGGGTCTCTTGGTTTGCCACACTACCAAAAATAATCCCTATCACAGAAATAGGTATAAAATAACGCTCGTATCAGTTATATATGAAGATCGCATGCTATCTCATAAAGGATGAGACGTGAAATAAGAATTCACGTATTACTAATACATGAAGAAGACTAACTAAATCTATAATACTCCTTGAATCAATAACTTCTTTGTATAGCTATTAACTTTTGAATCCTCTAATTCAAATTTCTGATTTCGCTATTAATACTTAAAGTAATTACTATTACTCCTCACTTAACCAAATGATTATATTTAGATGGTATTACTTTGGAATGGTGAAATAATAGTCTCTATTTTAATGATGTATATAAGAAAAAAACAAAGAAAGATAAGACACATTGTAAATAAGATTAGGGACCATGATTAAGATGTTGTTAATTATAAAAGTTGCATGCTTTGAGTCAATCAAATGACTATAAATGTCAACTATGACAAAAATAAATACTTACTGGTGTTAATGGGACCACCCACTAATTATTAGGACGGAATAGCAATGAATTTGTTGCAATATTCAAACTTATTCCGATTCGATATATGATTTAATTTGGTTCGATATAAATATGATGATAATAAAAAGTATGGAGAAATTTTGATTCCGATCCCTTAATGTAATGAATTTAAGGTTGTCGTTTTTATTGTTGTACTTGCAGAATGTGAGATTGAAGTTGTCTTCATGTTTTGTCAATGGCGATATGTTCCATGTCATCTGGTTTTTTGTGTTTGTCGAATACTCTAGAAGTGGTCAGCTTAAACATTGCAAGTAACTTCTAAAGCTCTATTTGTTTGTTTTTTTTCTTTACAAATACAACAATTTTACGATCGTCAAAACACTATCACCGTGTTTTATTTTCGTATAATATAGTTGTTATATGTGTCACAAACATTTTTCACCACGAAACTGATTTTTCATAAAATATTTTCCTTCATATTTGAACCACAATTCCGTCCAATTTTACTCGTAAAAAACTCCTTTAATTTAGAGATTGATATAAAACGTGTCTTTTGCAGTTTTGTCCTTATTTTGTGTTGGTCTTTAATTCTTAGCCCTCAAAATAAATACTCAATCCGTCCCATTTTATGTGATTTTTTTCGTTTTTCAAGAATCAAACAGTTTAACTTTGACCGGACATTTGCGTATGGAATTTTTAAATTTTTTAAAAATGAAATTTATATATTTATAAACTACATAAAGAGTACTATAAATCATAATAATTGATAATTCAAAATATTAAAAAGGTCTATGAAAAACTTATGGTCTGTTGATAGACTTGTTTGAATCTCAAAATGCGAAAAATGGCATACAAAATGAGACGGGAAGAGTAACTTTTTTTACGAAATCTACATTTATATTTTCGCATCATAATATCTGATAACTATAAGTTCATTCAAATAGCAAACCGTGCAATTGGCCATCTAATCATTCAAATGAAACGGGCCTATCCACTTATCCATCCATAAGATTCAGTTTCGAAGCCCAACAAGAAATTTTAGCCCATATGAAAAGAGTCGGCCCAATTGCTTTACGAGTGAACAAAAAATATCTGAAAGAGTTAAAAACAATGAATTATGAGCACATTTTGAAGCTTCCTTAACAATGGAGGCATTAACACACCTAAGCTTTGGCATTTGTACTGCACGCCTTTCACCACCATTTCAACTAGCCGGCGGCGCCGGTAAGAAGCCGCTGAGACTCAATGCTGTTACCGGAGGAGCTAGTAGTGTTACCGGTGGAACAAGTAGTGTACCGACGAACTTCTCCGCCAGTAAATGGGCGGATCGTCTTCTCGCCGATTTCCAATTCCTTCCTTCCACCACCACCACCTCCGACTCATCGGATTTCCAGAATTCAACTTCTACAACCTCTGTTACGACTATTCCTCCTCCCGTTGCTCCTTCAGACCGCCACATTTCAATGCCTATAGACTTTTATAGAGTGCTTGGTGCTGAAGCTCACTTCCTCGGTGATGGTATCAGGAGATGCTACGATGCTAGGATTACTAAGCCGCCGCAGTACGGGTACAGTCAAGAGGCATTGATTGGCCGACGACAGATTCTTCAAGCTGCTTGTGAAACCCTTGCTGACTCTACCTCTCGTAGAGAATACAATCAAGGCCTCGCTCAGCATGAGTTCGATACTATTCTAACTCCGGTCCCCTGGGATAAAGTACCATTTTACCTTCAATTACTCCATTTTTTTTATTTACTGCCCACATTCTTAATTGAATAATTTTTTTAGCTAATTGAAAAGTGCTATAGGGAGTTTGAAACTTGGAATTAAGTTTATCTGTATTAACTTAGGCTCCCCAAGTAAGTCAGGTTGATCTTAGATGCCTTTTTTCAATTATATACTATCTGTATAATTTAGCTAATAATTGTAGCATGTTGCTTATCATATTTTACAAATTACCAATTGCAAGTAGCAGTGAATAAATTGTAGAAGTTTGTAGTTTTTAAGTTATATACAATGAGAGCATCTAGGCTTAGTTCAAGTCGCCAAGGTTGAGGGACTTGTAATTTGGGTCATAGATTCTAGCTATGCAAACTAAGCCTAGTATTTAAGCGGAGAAGGATAGAGGGACGGGCCCTTTATTCCTGAGTTTTGAAGGCTGCGGTTGTTCCTAAGGATTGGGCCAAAACTAATTCCGCGGTTATAAGAGAAGGTTGTATACGGTGAGAACAACATGATCATTGTAGTTTAATGAGTTGTTGCTTACCAAACCACACTTTCTATTGGTAAAGGTAATTGTTTAAGTTATGCAAATTAAAGAAAAGGTTTTGTACATGACCAGTGTAATTTAAAGTTACCTTGTCTCAAAAAAAACATGACCAGTGTAATTTAACCTGTTGTAACATGTCACTTACCTATTTTCCAGATTAACAGTCTACACTTACTACTAGAAATTACTTGTAATTAGCTCTCAATGCATAACTAATTGATAGTGTAGTAAAATTTGTACCTGGGTTGGTTATAAAAATTAAATATTCTAAAAGTTTTTGTGGGATGCAAAGAATTTAAAAGCATGTCATGGCTTTTACAGGTTCCGGGAGCATTGTGTGTTTTGCAAGAAGCTGGTGAGACTGAAGTAGTTCTTCAGATTGGGGAAAGCTTGTTGAAAGAGCGTTTGCCAAAGTCATTCAAGCAAGATGTGGTCTTGGCAATGGCACTCGCTTATGTTGACCATTCGCGAGATGCGATGGCAATTTCACCTCCTGATTTTGTTCAAGGTTGTGAACTGCTTGAAAGAGCACTTAAGCTGTTGCAGGTATAGTGACTTCTGATGATATGAGTAAGTTAGAGTGAATATGATGGTATATTTGAAATTCTATAAAGGGAACACACATGGTTATATCTGCTTTCTATAGTTTATGCACTATGACACAGCTTTTTTACAGCTGCAAATGTCTCTTAACAAACGACTTCAGTAGTGGAAGAGGGTTTGTACCGTTGTACTGAATGCTAACTTCATTTTGATCTACCTATTAATGAGTATAGTGCTCTTCTAGGTCATCCATCATTCAATAGTCTTAGATATTAGTCGTGGGCAAACACTTAAGACATCTCGTTTTGTTTGTTTTTGCTAATGTTTGTGTGTGTGGTCTGTGTGCCTGTGCAATTTTTCTTTCCCTCTCATCTGCTTTAATGCTGATGCATGTCTTTTCTGGAGCGAATTGTAAGCTTACAGTGAAGAGCAATTAATGAGGAACTTTCTGCCTTCCTTTTCCAGGAAGAAGGTGCAAGTAATCTTGCCCTTGATCTGCAATCCCAGATAGATGAGACATTAGAAGAGATAAATCCACGCTATGCACTTGAACTTCTAGCTTTTCCTCTTGGTGATGAATACCGAATGAAAAGAGCAGAGGGTCTTCAAGGTGTGCGCAATATCTTGTGGGCTGTTGGAGGAGGAGGAGCAGCTGCAATTTCAGGGGGGTTCACACGAGAAGATTTCATGAATGAGGCCTTCCTACGAATGACAGCTGCTGAGCAGGTTGGCTTAACTTCATTCATATATTTCGGTTTCTTTTGTAACTTTTCTTTTCACTCCTTTTCTTCATTTTCCTCTTCTTTTTAAAAGGTGGACCTCTTCGTCGCAACGCCAAGTAACATTCCTGCAGAAAGCTTTGAAGTTTACGGGGTGGCGCTTGCACTTGTTGCTCAAGCTTTTGTTGGAAAAAAGCCTCATCTCATTCAAGATGCTGATAACCTTTTTCAGCAGCTTCAGCAGACCAAAGTTACAGCTTATGGCAGTTCTGTGTCTGTGTACACTGTTAGAGAAAACCGTGAAATAGACTTTGCTTTGGAGAGGGGCCTTTGTTCACTGCTTGTTGGAGAAGTCGATGGATGTCGCTCATGGTTGGGCCTAGACAGTGAGGACTCCCCTTATAGAGATCCATCTATAGTGACTTTTGTTGCTGAACACTCGAAGGATGACAACGAAAATGATCTTCTCCCTGGACTATGTAAGCTTTTGGAGACCTGGTTGATGGAAGTGGTCTTTCCCAGATTCAGAGAGACAGAAGATGTCAATTTCAAGCTTGGAGACTATTATGATGACCCTACTGTTTTAAGATATTTGGAAAGGCTGGAAGGTGGTGGTGCTTCACCTTTAGCTGCTGCTGCAGCTATTGCAAGGATTGGAGCTGAAGCTACAGCTGTGCTTGATAGTGTTAAGGCTAGTGCAATTCAGGCATTACAGAAAGTTTTTCCTGCTGGTGACAAGGAAGGCAGTGTAAGGCGATATGGCGACAATGAGATGAACGAATTTGATATTGCTAAGCCATTTGAGGATCTTGGAGAACCCCGTGATCAAAGTAATTTTATAACGACTGTTGGGGATCCTGAGAGAAAGAGTTCTAACTATCAAGAGCAAGATGTGATAACTGACAGAATAAAAGATGCAAGTGTGAAGATTATGTGTGCTGGAGTAGCGGTTGGGCTCTTGACTTTGGTTGGATTGAAGCTTTCTTCCTTTAGACACGGGTCTTCAGTTCACCATAGTGCTAGTGCTTCTGTTTCAGCCATTGCCTCGGATGTCATCAATGTGGGTATGACTCACTGATCATTTTAGTTTCTAAATAACTCTCGGGGTTGGCGAAATATGACCTGTGGAGCCGTTCTCTTTTTCTTTTCTCTGCTGCTTCAGTCAACGACCTGGATTCGAGAGAAAAGATCTTATAATGTGTTACAAGTGGTAGTTGTACAGCTATCTAATAATAATTATCTTCTTCTGTTATTGTTATTATTATATTTTCTTAAGTCGGGGGTTCTTATAAATTCTTGTGCGAGGGTTTCAGTTCTGCTTTCTTTCTCCAACCTTCCCTTTTTTTCTGAATATCAGAAATTTTTATCTGCTACTGCAGATGCCTCTGCCTCACCAGTTGAAAATCCTCGTGAGGTTCCTAGAATGGATGCAAGGCTTGCAGAAAATATAGTTCGGAAGTGGCAGAATATCAAATCCCAGTCTCTTGGAATCGATCACTGTCTCAACAGATTGTCAGAGGTATGAATATGTAATGCCTTTCTTTTTATAGTGTTGATTATGTTTCACTATAGTATAACGTGAAATGCAATAGAACCTGAAAGCCTTGAGATAATTCTTAATGGATTTTGCTTCCTGCCAAAGCAAGAGATAGGATTGTGTGTTAGCTGCTCTATTTCAATTTCTATACAATGTTATGATATTATCTTTACAGTAAAATGTCATACACACCAACTTTTTGTAAGAGCCAAATGATTTCTTGTAGAATTCAGCTGCTCAACACGAGTTGCTTCGTGAGGAACTACCCAGCATCTTTTTTGTTGTTTGCTGTTGTCCAAATGCAGCTTATCCACCTCCTTGCTATTTCTGGTGTCGCCTTTGTATTTTGCCTGACGACATTGTTCAAAATGACAGGTTTTGGATGGTCAGATGCTGAAGATTTGGACAGACCGCGCAACAGAAATTGCGCAGCACGGTTGGTTTTGGGAGTACAAGCTTTTAAACCTTGCCATTGACAGTGTAACTGTCTCAGCTGATGGCCGACGTGCTACTGTGGAAGCTACTCTAGAGGAATCAGCAAGTTTAACTGATGTAGCCCATCCAGAGCACAATGACTCATACAGTACTACCTATACAACTAGGTACGACATGTCCTGGGCAAACTCCGGTTGGAAAATCGTGGAAGGAGCCGTTCTTAAATCGCGATAATGGATGTATATGTTGACAAAGTTTCATGTAAAGTGCATCTTTTTGATTATTTTGCTTTACTTTCAAAGTCAGGTAAATGGTTAGTTTCGGCTAATTATAATGTACCTTGTTTGGATCCAAAGAATTGCTGAGTGTAGTAAAAAAAAATGATCGGATTCATCTCGAGTTAAATGCTATAATGAAACAGAGGTTACCGTTGCCGAATTCGCGCTGAGTATGCAATGTATAGGTTTTATATACTTATATTTTGGTCTTTTCTGTACATATTTTGTGAACTAGTTGGCTTAATTGTATTGACAAGTATCCCAGGAAAAACCAAACAGATAAGGAGAAGGAAAAGAAGGTGATGTGGGTTTATATTCCAACCAGAACAAAAGAACTGCAAAATATGATGCCTTTTGAAGACAATTATCCTATGCTGTCCCAACGATTTTGAGTCTTGTTTTACATACATATAAGCTGCAATATATCTTCCTCTTACATCTACATACAGGGATGACTCTCTGAACTTGAGATCTCGAGGTTGTGGATTGAATATACATAATGTACATTAATAAAGCTCGTCGATGAGTAGGGAGAAGGTGTATTAAGTACAAGTATGGGACATCTTTTGTGTATATTTAGATACTATGGGGGTGGTTTAACTTCTAAACTTTACATGAATTAGGGGGGGTTAATTCATTTTGAAGCCACTACAATGCTTCAAATAATCCTTAAATCTTTTGCTTTAGAAGATCACATTAGGCTTTTCTTGGTTTCCAGCTGAAAGACCTGAGATTTTTTGGCCCTGGTGAGAAGTTGAGTTCAAACATCTCTTTTGGGACTTCGTTTTGTGCTTCGAATCCAACTAATTTTGAGATGAGTGCTGCACTTTCCTTAATGTGATCCATGTCTTTGGTATCTTTCCATAACTGATGGCACAGTTGAAGTCTTCTTCTTTTAGTTTTAAGACCAATGCCCCGTTTCTCGTATAAGCTGTCTCTCTCCTTTGAAGAAAACTTCTTAAGAAGCAACTTGCTCAGCATTTCCCTCTCGCGATTCAGAGCATTTAAACTGTTCGAAAGGATTAGAGTACTTGAGGATCAATTTTTATCATACTTTCAGATAGATTAATTTTGAAATATATTAAAGGAAAAAACTTCGAAATCTACCCTTCTTCTACTGTACGAAATATCTTAATCTTACTCCCCACTATATTTTTGGACTTGCTGTTAGCACATTGTCTCGTATTTGCCCTTGACTTTAGCAGAGCTCTAATGTGGACTCCACACGTGTAAATAATTCTAGGAAAAAGGTGTTAGACTCTACTTTTGGTTTAAAATTACCCTTTGTTATACTTAATGTTAGAACTTCGTTATCATCATGGACAAATATGAGACGAATTGCTAAGGGTATGAATGATCTAAAGTGTAATGGAGAGTAAAATTAAGATATTGAGGATAGTAGAAGGGTATATTTGACCATTTTCCCGATATGAAATTTGTCTTGTCTCATTGCTTGTGAAAGTGGGACAGAACTTGAGACATAGCAGCCCATGCAAGAAATCTCCAAAAACTACAGAAAAGAAAAAGATATAAATGAGTACCTTGCAGCCTGTGAGAAAATTTGACCGTCTTTCACAACTTTAGCTCCTAAAGAGAATGCGTTCTTAAGATAGGACAGTCTTCTAAGCTCCACCTCCATGTAAACTGAGTCAGTTGGATCCCCTTTGAAGAGTAGGAAAAAGTATGTTCTGTGAACAAGGGGCACATTGCATGCATTCCATAGTTCTATTATCTCTTGCCTTTGTTTCTCAAATTCCATCCACTGTCTGGAAGGAGATAATTCTGATTCATTCTCTGAATTTAAGGAATCAGCGGCAAAGTTTTCCAAGTCCTTGGAGGTGTGCTCATCATCCTGGACCTAACAAGGTAAAGTTAATTTCTTATGATCTCTTCACGAACTTATCAAAGTATGTATATCGATATACATTAAAAAGCACATTTAAGAATTTTTTTGTGTTGAAGAGATGTGCAGTTCTAGCTATTAATCTCAAGCAGAAAGTTACTTACCAAATTATACCCTGATTGCTTCTCAGGCACAGATTTGGCAACCTCACCCTCTGCACAAATTTTTGTGCTATCTTCACCGGACATTTTTGATTCCTCAGCACAAATCTTCTCACAGTCTTCACCTGACATTTTGAGCTTTACTTCAATCGTGAAACTGCGGTTGTGTTCTTTTGATAACACCTTAACATTATCAGCAGAAAGCTCCGGCTGAGAATGTTTCTCCTCAATATCAATCTTTTTAATAGATAACTCTTCCTCAGATTTACTTGATATGTCCACATTTTCCTTAATTACTTCAGATCCTTCTGATACTGGCACGTTAATGATTATTGCTTCACTGCTTCTGCTCCTTGGTAAATTATTTGAGTCAGAATCTGTGTCGGAAGAAGAAGAAGAAGAGTGTTCCACGACTAGATTGCTAGTTTGCTTTGGTTCCTTATCGTTATGATCTTTGTCAATGAAACTTGACTCCTGATCTCCCTTTCGAGGTGATGAATGTTTATCAGAGCTTATACTCTTCGTGTTCGAATCCACTTCAACACATTGTACTTCCTTGCAGTTATCTTCCAAATTTTGAACAGTTCTTTGAGCACTATTTTCCCATCCCTTACATGGATCAGGTCCAAAATATTTCTCAATAAACAGCCTTGGGGAGGTGTCATCACAGAGATACTGATCTTCTGGAGGTTCAGGAATCTGTTCACCTAGCTTGTTAGAATTAAGGCCTCCGTATCTGCCATATTGAGATACAGCGGATACACCATCAGGACGAAAAGGATATACACATTCTGATACTTCTGATGCTGCACAGTCATCCAGCCATTGGGCCTTATCAGGAGATGACACACTACTCAGTTCAGTCTACATGAGAGAGAGAACAGATTAAGCTCCCCGATGTATATTATGAATTGAAAAGTTTATGAGCTCATTCAAGACTAACTACACGTACCCATGACCCTGAACTTGGAAAATTGTGAAAACGAGATTGAGCAAGATCACGCTGCTGGGTTAGCTCCCTTATTTCTCTGCTCATCTGCATCGTCATACAAAAAGGGAATAGGTTATGGATGTCTTGTCTTGAATGAAAGCCACTATACTTAGATCGAAGTTCAAGCAATTGAAGTTAGATAAATATTTAATCATTGAGAAACACTGAATCTGAACTGTCATCTATGACAAATACTAACGTCCTGCGCCCAAACTGCACCAAAAGGCAGACATATGTATTAATAGACTCACATGTTTGATGCTAAAACAGTAAGTTTTTGAGATCCATAGCAAACCAAAAGATAAATCATCATTGAGACATTTAGTTTTGGAACAATTCTTTTCTTGCCATGTCTTATAGGCATGATGGAGAAGTCCTAAGAGATCAAAATTAGGTTGAAGAACAATGTATGAAAAGATATTGTAGGAGTTCCCCAGAATACTAGATATTGCAAAGGTTAACCATTGCTACCTTTTCAATCAGATCCTCCTTTTCTTTCAGAGCCTCTGACGATCCACCTGAGGCAGCAAGTGCCGATAAACTCCTTAGCTCAGCTTCCAATCTAGCTAGTTCTTTTCGTAATTGTTTCACCAGTGCCTTCTCTGACATTACCACGTTAACTTTTGCGTTAGTAATGACATTCTTGGCGCAAGTTGCAAACAACAAAGTGTTCCTGGATTGCTCAACATGGCTATGTGCAGGACTCATGGTGCAAATGATGGCAGTTCTGGCATTGCCTCCCAATGAATTCTGTAGTATGCGTGTCAGCTTCGAGTCTCTGAAAGGAATATGTCCATTTCCTTTTTTGCTGATAAAAGTACAAAAATATATTGATGAACAAGACTTATTGAAATAGCCTTTCAGCAATCTAAGGAAGAAGCCAAAACAAAAACAAATTTGAAGCTCAGCAAACTGTAGTTATGTGGCAACCTTAATTTGCGAATGACAGTTCCAAGAGTCAGCAAACTGCGATTGATGTGGCTGCCTTCTTTCAGTCTTACATTTGCTGACATGGTTTGAGAAGCACGCTCACTTCCAGCAAGATCAACAAAATTCTGCAGGAAGAAGAACAAAATATTGTCTATCAATCATTTTCATAGGAACTAAGGACTCCAATAATCCTTCTAAGTGATGTCCGTGCAGAGGTAATTTTCCTCACCACTGCAGCTGTCAGAGTGCTTGAGTTTAAGCCAACAAATTTCTTAGCGGTACTTTCAACTGTCTGCAAAAAGATCATTTGTCCAAGTCAAGAAAATGATGTATTTCCTTTATATATTATTATTCATAAACCATCTTGTAACCAATGCACTAACCAAACGCAGAATCTGGTGAGATCTTGAGCTCACTTCGTTGAGAGCAGTTTCTCCTATTTTCCTTTGAGCTGCAAGAATGGTAACAATTGAAGTTATATCATATTAACTTGCTGGAAACACTACACAGCAGTCTCAGCCTTTTACCTTCACATACTGACAGCAGTTCTTTTAGATGGTTCCAGTCCTTCAGTGTTACCTCTGTAAGTTTTTCAACTACAGTTCCTCTCTGTAAATGAAAGAGGTTACTTACTTGCATAATATTGTCTGCGAATAAAACAAAACTTGATCATGCTTAAAACATATATTCACCTCTGGATCATCGAGGAGTCTAAGTGGAGTGTCCTCTGGGGTTAGAAGGTCTCTAACAACTTCATTGTATATCTCCATGGCAGAGAATTTTAGTGTAAATTCTCGGTCTACGTTCTAAAAGTTTTTGAAAATAAAAAGGTACCTTAAAAGCATCAGACACTCTGAATTTTGTACAGCATAAATCAATTGCATGGGAAAATAGGAAAGGTTTACCCACCCTGCATATATGATCATATATATCTGCTAACGTGTATTCGGTGATTCCAGACATAGTATACGTTTTCCCACTACTTGTCTGTCCATATGCGAAGATACTTGCTGCAAAGATATTTCATACGTTATTACTGTAACATCATTATGTAGGTGCAGAAAATGGACCGTGAACAAGGGTTAGTACTTACAATTAATACCACTAAGAACTGAAAGAGCAACTCCTTTGGCGGCTTCCTCATACACCTGCCTTGTGGAGCAATCATACCCAAATACTCGGTCTGTTCAATTTCATACACCAATTTTAAGGAGGAATCTTTTCAATTCAAAAAATAAAAACACAACGCAAAGGAAAATGAAAATGTGAAGAAGCTTACCATATGCACAAGCAGTTGGAAACAATGAACGCTCTGACATAGAATTTTTATAAAAAATTGTGGTGTTATTGATGCATTCCCAATCCGAGACATCGTTACATGTAATCTCCCTCTCATTCAAAGGTCTCAATCTAACTGCAACAAAAATCTTCTCTTTCTCTTCATGTGCAACTGATCCGTGATCATCACCATATTGAGATGCCTCCTCCCCATAAACTGAGCTCATTTTTAGCACCCTCTTCTTTCCCCTGAATCAATGCACTTGAAGAGGACCAGCAAATAGATTATATCAATGAATTACAAATCTTCATATGGTCCCTCTCTTTGTATGAAAAGAGAGGAACTGCCTTATAACCACCTCCCTACCCTCTGTATATGCCTAATTTGATCAAAAAACTCGTATATAATCTTCTTATCTGCCAAAATTCAGACAACAGAACATCAGGGGGGGAAAAAGAACAAAACACCTAAAAATGTTTTCTATAACTCATAAACATGTAGTTCTTGGATGCATTTTGTCAAAAACTCAACCCCACAAATTGAGAAAAATAGCAATGGAAACCAAAGCACCTAAAAATACGTTCTTTAGCTCATAAACATGCAATTCTTGGATGCATTCTGTCAAACAACTCAACCCCACAAACTAAGAAAAATAGTTATGGAAATCAAAGCACCTAAAAATGGGTTCTTTAGTTCATACACATGCAATTCTTGGATACATTCTGTCAAACAACTCAACCCCACAAACTCAAAAAGATCAGTAATTAAAAAAACACCTAAAAATGGGCTCTTTAGCTCATAAAATTGCAACTCTTGAATGCATTCTGTCAAACAACTCAACCCCACAAACTAAGGAAAAAAAAAGTAACAAAAAAACACCTAAAAATTGGTTCTTTAGCTCATAACATGTTCTTAGACGCATTTCATCGAACACCTCAACCCCACAAACTGAACCATAATCATTTACAAAAAGCTCCATATTTTTCAAATTATTGCCAAGAATAATCATCACCTTGCTCACCTTTGGTGCTGGTAGTGGTATTTGAAAATTATCTTTGGCAAACCAAAGTACAGCAATTAAAATTTTGTGGTTTATGCAAGAAAAAGAAGAAACTGTTATGATTTTTTTTTTTGGGAGGAGAGGGTGAAGATGATGATATTTGCTGTTGTAAAGATAATGGGGTGAGCTGAAAAACACGCTAAAAACTCGGAATTTGAGATTTATGGTCGAAAAAATGTAACAAATTTGAGCTGAGAATTTTTCTGGAACGCTCACTGTTTTCTGTGTTTCCATTTTAAAGCGATTTGTACGGAACTTTGAAATAAACAGCTACCGCTAAAACTATAACGACTCAACTGGAATTTGCAAGGAATTAAATAAGCACCGATAAAAATGACAAAATTTTACATTTTTATCCATTTGCACAACGTGGCCTTTTTTTCAAGGGTCGATGTTATTTTATTTTTCATATTAGAATTTGATTAAATTTGAATTCATATTAAAAAGTTTAATATTGAGGTAAAGTATTTTCTTTCAAGACTTTTGATTAAGAATGAAAGAGTATTTATCACTTTATCACAATCTTTGTAAGGTCTTTTCAAGTACGCTCTTTACATTGTGTCCATGTTGTACTTGTTAGTTCATTTGTGGAATAAATTTAGCACATTGGATTAATTGGGACATAATTTAAAATAGTAACCTTAAAAAGGTTATTTATGCAAATTGCTCAAGTGAAATGGAGTTTGTTGCTTGTAACTTGGTAAATGTTTTTTTGTTTTGTTTTACTTGACTTGATCGGATATAGTATTACTATATGTAGTATTACAGATGGGGATAAGATTTGCGTACATGATCCTTTATAGATCCTATTTATAGGACTTGTAAAATTGTGTTGTTCGAGTGAAATGAAAACTTCAGCATATTGTATAATTATGATTCATGTAGTTAAAAGGGGGATTTGAACTACTCCGATTAATTTTTCGTCTAGATATAATTTTAGTTCCATTTAAATAAGTTGTGGAAATATAGTTTTTAAGTTATGAATAAATAATTATCAACATCAACTAAAAATTATTTGAAGATAGAAATAGGATGAGTGGCAGCCATGAAGTTAGAAGAAAACTTCATAATGTGAGTAGAATTGGAATTAAAGATTATAGATTTGGATTTTGTTCATTAATTCTTCAACTCATCAATCAATATCACTGAAATAATACTAATTAATAATAATTTTCAAGAATAAGTTAACTACAAGAACAAGGTTATGACAATGCAATGTGTAACTTTCAAGCAAAATATATAATATTTATCTCTATATATTTCACTTTTAAATTTGACTTTCTTCTTCCAAACTAAACAGCAAAATCAATTCGATATAAGGGTAATTCAAATTTTTCTTGTTTCATTCTCAATTTAAAAGGTAAAATTTATGAAGAACTAACTTTTCGAAAGAGAATTTTTCATGTAAATTTAAAATATTAGTCATAAAATAAAATATAAAATTTGAAGTGATATAATGATCGTTTTATTAGGTTTTATTATTATAACGGTCTAAAACCTATAAATTATATATCTAGTCACTATTATAAAATTTCATTCGTATTAGACATTCAATGCTATTGATGTGTACCTCTTCAAAAGTGTGATCAAGATACATGTAATAAAAGATCAGAATACATGTAATAAAACATGAAAACAATTACAAATATAATAAAATGAGTTGAAATTAAATATGATTCACAAAACATACGACTAAATAAACACACCAATATAGTAAAGAATTATTCACACAGCATATCACCACAACCAAATAAAATGCATAAACATATGTCTTCCCAAACATGATTATCATTAAATCATATTTTCTTCGCAACTTTCGAACTAAATATATGTTTTTTCTTATTCGTTCCTTTTTATTTGTCTATTTTGAATTTTACAAACTCTTTAAAAGTAAGAATTGATATAAATATTTTATCACAATATTCATATTAATTGATGCTTAATTATAAAAATCAATAAATTAACTAAACAATACAAGGTATTAACCTCCTAATTTAAAAATACCCTAGGTAGATAAACTTTAACCTAACCAAAATAAATAATGCATGACATTGACATGTGTTGTGTCTATTACTAATCATCATCAACTCACATGTGTCTCATCTACCAATTAAAATGTAAAATCTCAAAAATCACTTTTTTCTTTTTTCTTTTTCTTCTTTTTAACTAAGTACCTCTTTTTTTCTTTGACAGTTGGAAACTTTTTCTTATTTTAGCCAAACAAATTAAAAAAAGCAACAATAAAAATAAAAATAAAAAATTCTATGATCTTTGAAATTTTCCAGTCACTCTGCCCCACCACCACTCCCCATCATCACAACCAGGAGAAGAACGAAAAGAAAAAAGAAAAAAAATGTAAACAGAAAACAGTTGTCTTCTTCTTCTTCTTCCTCTTCATCTTTGCCCTTTTTCTCTTTCTCCAGATCCAAATTATACCATAAATTTAATCTTTTTTCAATACCCATTTTTCTATTTCTCCAATTTTCCTTAATTTATCTTCTTTTTGAAACCCTAACCCTAAAAATCCCATCTTTTTTTGCTTTCAGTATAAAACCCTAATTTTTACAGGTTCTCTACCTTTTATTCACCAAGTTTGAATCTTGATTGAAGTTTTCGACACCCAATAACGTGAAAGGTTAGAATTTGTACTTGAATTGGTGTTAATTTTTTGGGAAATGGCTACGAGGGGAAGCAGATCGGAGAAGGTGAAGAGGATTTTTCAGCAATTTGATGGTAATCATGATGGGGGTCTTAATCGAGAGGAAATGGCAGCTTTGGTGGTTGCTGTAAACCCTAGGGTTAAGTTTAGCGAAGAGCAAATTAATGCTATTCTCGATGAGGTTTTCCGTACGTACAGCGAGTTTATTGATGGTGAAAAGGGGCTTACTTATGAGGGACTTTTGCGTACGTATGATGATGGTGCTGGTGATGTTGATCGTGATTTTGACGCTCTTGGGCTTGAGCTTAAGCCGGAGGATAATGCTGGAACTTCAATTGCTGCGGAGGAGGCTTCTTCGTCGTCGATTGCGGATGAGAGAGTGATGGAGCCTCATAAGAAACAGCGGACTGCAGCTTGGGCAGCTTCTCCGAATCATGGCATTGTGTTTGATGATACTTGGAAGCTTGTAGATGACCTTGAGATATTGATCAAGAGGCTTAAATCGAAACAATCGAAAGATGGGAAGCTGAAGAATGATAATTCTGATGTTTATTCGGAAGGTTGGTCGAGGGAATTAGGGCCTTCCACTGAGATTACGGATAAACGTGTTAATTGGGAGGAGACTGGACATGACTATGCTGTGTTTGTGAAGGAATTGGGTGTGTTGAGGTCGAGGGCTGATGGGTCGAGGTCAAGGGAAGAAGCTTTTGATGGTCACATGGCAATTGGCAGGGTTTTGTATGATCAACATTTGTTTAAGGAAGCACTGGTGAGCTTTAAGAGAGCTTGTGAGTTGCAGCCTGCTGATGTTAGGCCACATTTCAGGGCTGGCAATTGTTTGTATGTGCTCGGGAGACATAGTGAGTCGAAAGAGGAGTTCTTGCTGGCATTGGAGGCTGCTGAAGCTGGCGGCAGTCAGTGGGCTTATTTGCTTCCTCAGATTCATGTGAATTTGGGAATTGCTCTTGAAGGCGAAGGTATGGTTATAAGTGCCTGTGAACATTATAGAGAGGCTGCTATTTTGTGTCCAACTCATTTTAGAGCTTTGAAACTTTTGGGTAGTGCACTTTTTGGCGTGGGTGAGTATAAGGCAGCTGTTAAGGCATTAGAAGAGGCCATTTATATGAAGAGTGACTATGCTGATGCACATTGTGATCTTGCTTCTGCATTGCACGCAATGGGTGATGATGATAATGCTATTAAGGAGTTTCAGAGAGCTATTGATTTGAAACCTGGTCATGTTGATGCTTTGTACAATTTAGGTGGACTTTACATGGATATGGGTAGATATCAGCGTGCTTCAGAGATGTACACTAGGGTACTAAGTGTTTGGCCAAATCACTGGAGAGCACAGCTCAATAAGGCTGTGGCTTTATTGGGGGCTGGGGAAACTGAGGAAGCTAAGAAAGCTTTGAAAGAAGCTCTGAAGATGACGAACAGAGTTGAATTGCATGATGCAGTAGCACATCTGAAACAACTTCAGAAAAAGAAGTTGAAGGGGAATGGTGGTGGCAATGGGGAGGAGGCCTTTATCATTGTTGAACCCTCTAAGTTCAAGTCCGTGGGTGAGAAAACCACATTGAGAGCAGATTTATCTACTGCTCTCGATATTAGAAGTTTTCAGAGGATTACTCGTCTTAATCGTTGTGATGTTGATCAGATAAAGAAGGAAATGAATGAAACTGTTGTACCAATGTCTTATTCCGGTGGTGTACCTGAAAAGTCAATACGCAAGGCTTCACTGGAAGAGATACTGCACAGATTGCTTAAATTCTTGAAGCCTGAAACCTTTATAGGTGCTGTTAAAGCCATTAACCAGAAAGTTCTCTCTGTTTTAGATGAGTCAGAGTCAGGTCGGCTGGATTTGGGCATGTTCTTTGCTGTTCTTGCTCCTGTCTGTGGAGGATCACCAGACAAAAGAAAACGCATTGCATATGAGGCGCTTTTGTGGCGTCCTGTGAATGAAGGTAGCAACCAAATAAGGAAAACTGATGCTCAAAGGTACATCAAACTTCTGAGAGCTATTTACATTCCTTCCCAAGGAGCAAGTGAAATGCTAGAAATTCACGGGGAGATGGACACGTCATTAGTGTCTTTAGCAGAATTCACTGCAATGTTTGATGATCCTGATTGGGGTTTTGGTATAATGTCCACTTTGCTGAAGCTTGAAACGGGGGATAGGAATCGTCATGGTAGCCATGTTTGTGCAACTTGTCGTTACCCAATCATTGGGTCTCGCTTTAAGGAGATAAAGTCACATTTTAGCTTATGCAGTCAGTGTTACAGTGAAGGAAAAGTACCCCCAACCAGCAAACAAGAAGAGTACAGATTTAAAGAATATGCTAGTGAAGCTGAGGCAGTGAAAGATAAGTGCATGTGGTTCGGTATCCATTCTAAAAGCTCATCCTCGCCTACTGCTTCCTAGCCTAGCGCGTACTCGTGTATGTTTTTCAGATGTTCAGGGTGTGAACTATATCTAGCTTATGAACCATGTTCCTCTGGGCTTCAATGCCTCTTGTACAATAACCCTTTCAAGTTGTGACCATCAATTCTTTGTTTAAAAGGCAGTATTTTACTATTTAGGGACTTGTAGTTCTTTGTGGGTGCCTTTAAATCTTCTTTTTTTCTGACTTTTTTGAGGGATTGTATCTCTTGTAAGTTCATCAGTGTAAAGTTCTATGTTCTCCCCTTTGATTTTTCATTCTGTAGTACTGAACATGGCTATGGATGGATTTTTATTGCATTAACCAACAATTGATTCTACTTATTAGCACAAGAGTATTTGTTCATAGATTTCTTTAATATGTGTATCTAGGTTATATATGAGAAGGTAAATGCAACAACAATAACAACAACTCGGCGAAATACCAGAAATAGAGTATTACGCAAATCTTACGTCTACCTTGATAAGGTAGAAATTATTTCCGAAAGACTAAAAGAGGTAATAGTAACAAATAGCAAAAACTATAAATAACTTCTTATAATTTTTCGACGAAGAAAAAATTATAAATAATTTCTTATAATTTTTCGACGAAGAAAAAATTATAAATAATTTCTTATAATTTTTCGACGAAGGGAATTTAATTTTTCTTTGGATCAATGTAGCTCTGTAACTACCTGACAAATGTGTATAGGAAGCCATATTAAAAGGGAATGTTGGTTATGTGTTTAGCCAGCCTGGACTATATACTAATCATATTTTTTATAATAAGAAGATAGAATCTTAGTATTAAAGAATTGTTGAGTCTGAAGCAATAATAATTAAGCAATCAGAGAAAAGATGAAGCAAATGGCAATTGTATTGACCAAGTCATTAGGCAAAATATTTATTATTTATTGAAGTATAAAAAGCAAATGGTTTATTTATATGTCCTTATTCATTTTATTTCGTTATACAAAATCCATTTGGCACCAAGATCAAACTTTTATCCCATCCAATATTTATATTAAACGAATGCTTAAATTTAATTTATTTATAGGAATCTCTCACTTAATCATGAAGGCCTGTGGTCTAGGCTGGTTTCTCTGATTGAGCCTACGTCATAATTTATGACATTTTTATTTGTTCTATCGCTTGAATTTTTAACGATCAATACTGAATTATTTATTTTATAAAACATTGAGTGCAATTATGAAAATCTAATATTATAATGGAATAAGTAGAAATAATACAGAAATAAGTATAAAACTAATCAGGGACCTAACTATCATTATGAATCATGATAGTTTATAATATTCTTTATCATTATACTTTTACTTTAAGGCTTTTCATAAAAGGTAGTTTAAACGGAAAAAAATGATTAAATTTATTTTTTTTACTATTTAAAATAGCTTTATTTCATCATTTATTATACTCTTTGATCTATGTAAATTGTTGACATTAACAAATTGTTTCTTTTTATCCTTGATATTAACAAAGAACCAACACAAAGTAAATGAACTCCATGCATTCAAATTATTCTACAAAAATTATCATAATTTGTCATTCAACTTTTGAATATGATTCTTTTTACCTGCAGTCAAGTTGACCTTTCTGATTTGTAGATTATAAGTTTATATACTAATACTCTGTCAAATTTCCAAATCCGTTGTAGTCTAGTTGGTTAGGATACTCGGCTCTCACCCGAGAGACCCGGGTTCAAGTCCCGGCAACGGAATAATTTTTTAATTTTATCTAGGAGTGAAAGAAAAATATAGGAGATTTTAAATGACATAATTTTTTAATTTTTATCAGTGAGAAAAGAGAAGCAAGGGGTAAAAGAAAAATATAGGAGATTCTAAATGACAATTTATCTCTTAGGGATCGATTGGTAGAATGTATTACATGTACTAACTTTAATTTTATCATCTAATTAGGTGAGAAAAATGAAAGAGGTGGATAATACGAAACCTAAATAGAGGTAGAACAAGAACATGATCTCAGATAGAATAGCATGGAAGTCGAGGAAAACTAGCACTAGAAAGAAGTTGAATGTGTGACGACATGAGCTGCTTCACAAAAATTGTACATGCAAGAACCATGATTATGTCATCCCCAATACATGAAACATAACAAATACCAGCACAAGTTAAACTTAAACATCAATTGACAAAATTTACTAACAACAATCTATAAATCACTTCCGCATGCCAATATTTACTGTAAGGTCAATCATGCACTTTCTATGTATGCTGGTTTTTATAGTACTATTCATGGCTACAAAATCGCCATTGTCACCATCAGATTCACCAGCATCAGTAATCTCGCAACTCCAGGAAGAAGAGCAGCTCAACAACAACTACGCGTCAATCCAAGAAGAACAACTAAACAAGTTCAAAGATATCACATATCAGTTTCAGACAGAACAACACTACCAAGATTATGGTTCCTTGAGTCCAGCACCATACTTCGGTAGAGGTGATCCAGCTCCCATTCCTCATAATACGGAGCACAAGGCAAAGTGCTACAAACACAGTTGTTAGTCTCTAATTCACACCAGTATTCAGTAGCAGCAATCACCGTTTATGATATGAAGAAATGATGTAAGTAAGAGTTGTTATCTGCTTGATTCAGATTTCGCACTTTGTAATGCTACCAAATAAATGCAGACAAGTTTATGGTGAATATTAGCTTATGAACAAATTGTATGTTCATCACAACAGAAAAAGATTCAAGCATATGGCAGATACAGCTGAGCACTAGGATAACAGAACTCCAAGAATCCAATTCCAATCCACAAATCACAATGATGAACTTTACAGGAATGAAACTCAATTAAGAATTAAATGCACGACATGAATTTCGCAAACTGTTAAAAACTCCAATAACATCACACTGTAAAAAGGCTACATAGAATGTCCACAAGTCTTGCATACTCCACCAATTAAACAGTAAATATTCATCAAAATTGCAACTCTGCTTGGCCACACACATACGTTATGTAGCTGAGAACTGTTTCGAGGATCTATCATGTATTATATACCATCTAAGAGTAGAAAAGCTTTCCCACATCGTCTTGATGTTTAAAGAACGTGTCAACCAACAGCTCCCATTTTGGGTGCAATAGAGGATCAACTACAGCTGCAAAGGCTCTTACTTTAAAGTACACAACCGAAACAATGTCACCTGTGAGAGAATAAACAGACCGAAGATTATATCAGTTTTCTTTTGAAACCACAAACTACTCCACTGTTAAATGCGAAACACAACCAGATATTTTCATTGGTAAATTGCCATCAGGAAATTTTGAATTTTGAATTTTGAAGCCAACGAAAAACTACATTCAGTACCTTCTTGTTAAATTATTGCTTTGAGTTAAAGGGGCAAGAAAATAGCCATTAAGACATAATAGAATGGATTGTAGTTGAGAATTGGATTTGGATTGCTAGACTATAGACAAAATCTTCTGTATACGTTACCATCTAGCTACTTGTCAGTTAAAATGTCAAAAGCGCCTAAAGTTAATGGTGTCTGGTTCATGGTTCTTTTTTTATGAGACCTGGTTTCCATGGTTCTTAACATAGCATTTCAAACTTCATGGTTTTTTGGGTTGTTAACAGAGTAACTGCAATGCTGTAGTGAATTAAAGTTTCTCTGGATTAGAACCAATAAACATGGGAGCACGAGTATTTAGAGTTCTTGAACTAGCCTGCGGGCCACCTCTTTGCAATTGGGGAAAAACAATGAGCTTAACACCAAAGAAAATTTCAAAAGTATAAGCCTGATACAAGGGGTTGTGAACACTAACTCGGGGACAGCTATACTTCTATCGGAAAGAAAATTTCAGCAAGGATGACATGGAAGAAATTGATTAGAAAGACGTTAGAATTTAATGGTAGGAAAGAAGGAAGAAGTTGTCTACAAATAGGACATGGACTCTAGTGATTGCACCCCCTAAGCAAAGCTGAACAAAGCACCAAGGATCCAACCAAAACTTCATCCAACGCCCTAGCAACTTGCTCACTTTTCCATCAGAATTACAAAACCATGGAGACACGTGACTTCTCCCTAAATTCAGACGTACAAAACTACAAAGGCATTTATATGTTGCCAGATTTTGACAAAAATTCTGAAGGGACACTCACATGAGATGTATGGCAGATGGTCCGGTAAAAGCAGCAACCTTCTGGGCACGCTGTGCTTCACACTTATATAGCTCCTTCGTTTCTTTTTTCATACGGCGCGCCTCACGTCGTTCTTCCTTCACAGCAGCCTGAAAAGGTAGAACCTCAATGTTAAAACATTATATCAGATTTTTTATGTACGATTGAGAAGAAAAAGTAAATCCAAAAGGACTAGGCAAAGTAAAAACGAGCTCAGCAGAGGAGAGATATCGAGCAATACAATTCCACAATAAAAAAATATTGATATACAAAACAATTGACCTTTCTTTCTTTCTTTTCCTCCTTTGACTCTTGGCCATGTTGCTTTCTTTTGAGCTGCTCCTTCATTGAGTTGTCCTTTCCCTCCTTTTCTGAACCTTGCTTTTTCTTATCCTCCTTTAGCAAGGCATGCTTTCCCTTGCTAGGCAAATAGTCTACAGGAAGATTTGCTTTTCCTTTAAGGGATATTATAGGTGAAGCTTCAGAAATAGCAGGGAGCAACTTTTTTCTCCTTGCTTCAGGAGCTACAATTTTTCCAGGGTGGTTATCAAGATTTGAATACGTTGACACTATAGTTTCACAATCCCATACTTCTGAGTCACTGCTGCTTTCATCAAAAATAGCTGTTTCTTCCGCTGGACCTTCATTTTCATACTTCTCTGCATATTCTCTGCACCGGTTTATGACATCAGCTTCAGGTTCAAGCAATTCCGCATTATCTGGTCCATAATTATTGAGTTCCAAGCCATCAATGGCACGCTCCTTAAATGCATGATTAAGCTTTTCTGCAAGGGATTCGTGACATTCATTTTCCTCAATCATATCACCATCATATTCTTCTTCGGTATCAGATCCATACTCTTCAAGTTCAAGCTGAGAAGATGAGATGCAAGACAGAGACAAGAAAACTTTCAATCAAAAATATCAATAAAGAAGAACGGACATTGTCTTAATCATGAAGAAACAACAACAAATGTAAAATTATCAACTCTCTAGTGAATAAAAAACTTACAAAGAGACTTCACATTTCTTAACAGTGGTGCTAAATTTACAAGGAGATCTACTATAAGCAGACTATCTTATTCATCTACCTAAAGACAAGTAGACTCAAAATCTAAACATGGAAATTCATACACATTAACAACCTAAAGAAACAAACACTGCAGAAAATACTACAAAAATACATATTAATCAAACTACACACATTATAAGCTAATGCAATTACCCTAAAACCAAGAAGCAACTTAGGACTGAAAATATAAATAATCTAAACATACAAATTAACACATGCTTATGGCTTCATTCAATGATGCAAGACAAAATATTTCCTCTTTCAGCCCATAACGACTAATAATTTTTTTCAAGCCCAATGATGATGCAACCATGGTATGAAACCAGTCATCAGAACAAAAAGCTCGAGGAATGATTCTAACAGCTTGCTGAATAAATTAGATTAAGCAAAGATAAATGGCATGAAAATCCATATAATCTATTGGATAATAATAGTTTAAACCTAACTGTATGTACTACTTAGAAGTCATTTTGAGGGAAAAGATGAGCTTTAGTGGAAATACTTGATACCTATAACAAAGACTAAAATAATTTCATTCTCTGCTAACCTTTACCTTATCAAAAAACGAATGTTTCAACTCAATTTCAGCTGAAAACATGCCATCTGTACATGTATGTGAAGTTATATCAGTTGACACTGATAAAGGATAGTAAAAGATCTTACAAGCAATTACTATGATAAGACACGCAAAAGGTGGCTTAGATTGCCTCTATTATCGAGTAAAGCACTAGGAGAAAAAGAATTTCAAAAAGAAACAATGTCTTGGAAAAATATTTTTAAAGCAGATGCTGCAAATTCAGACCTAATAAGGTGGCCTATCTATCAAAGATAGAAACTTGCGCACACCTCCACTATTCTACATTGCTCCTCAGCCTCCCCACTATGACTAGGTAAACCCCATCTACCTAAGACAAAGGAAGAGCTACCAAATACCTGTGCTAGTTGCAAGATAGAAACATTTTCTTTTAGAAGGGAAATTTGAGCTCAACAAGTGCAAGGTAGAAATTAGAAAATATTTCAATGAGTTGATTGAGGTGAGCACCAAATGGACTGGACCACATTACCAGAAAAAGGGCAAACTAGACCAATTCATTTATCATGGGCCGATGTTCTCTTATAACACACTTATGGTCACTTTAGCCTCACCTTTTTTTTTTTTGTGGGGGAGTCATATTTCTCTCTTTTAAGTCGTAATCGGGCTTGTAAAAATTCACGTGAAGAAAACTATAGATTTGAACAAAAAGAAAAAGAAAATATAGGAGAAACAAACAGCTTACCATATCAAACTGTTCATCCAGAGGGCGGCGTGCTCTTGGCTTCTCTTCAATAGTCGCAAATTTGGCCTCATTTCTCTGCACATGTCCAGCCGTATCATTGCTTCCTACTTTGTCAACATCTGATCTCTCTAGCAACCTTAAATTCTTGTCAAGTTCCACATTATCTGCCCCATCGGGTAGGTTTGCCGTGATAACAAAATCTTCTTCCAACTCTAAATCCTCATCATCAGACCCAAAACGTGACAAATCACTGTCATCTAGCAAAGCAGCAACTTCAGGATCCACTGCCTTCTGAACTCTTACCCCTACCGTCTTGGCTGCCACATTGTATACATACTTCTCATTGAAATCATCATCCACTTTTGCAACCGCGACTCTTGAAGCATCATATGCCTATCCAAAACCATACATTTGTTAACTAGAAAAGATGAGCCACAAAGCTACTGTCTTTAAAAATTATTAATCAATTCTTTGTTTTTCCTTTCATTCAATAAGTATACTGACACGAACCAACGTAATCATTATCATGAATTATACTCATAAAGGATTTTTATACACCGCCAACTAAAAGGGAATTGAGGCATAGTTGATTGTATCACTATAATAATTCAACCAAAGCTGAAATCCTAATACTACTTCCATATAATACAACTAAAAGTCTACAATTAAACTCAGTTCAAACAAATTGGGGTTGACTAAATTTTAATCCTTAGTGTTACTCCATTGAAACTCACATACAAAACAAATAATGCTAATTCTACATAATTATGATACAGAATAATACTAATTCAACCAAAGCTAACATTTTTAGGCAGAAAAAGTAAAAAAAAAAATACAAAATTCATAGAATTAACAAACCTTCACATCACGAGGAAGCTCAGTAAGCTTAGCCTTGGGATTCTCATAATAAGCAGAGCCTCCACCAGTGTTCTTAATCTCCCTCAAGTGATGTAAGTAATTATACCCATCATCAGGAAACCCTAGCTCCAATATCTCCTTTCTTACATTATCAGGTAACATCACAGCTTGATTTCCAGTACCCGAATACCCGGCTGCCCATCCATTGTACGCCTCTTCATCTTCTGGAGCATCAGCGTAAATCGAATTCGGGTCATCTGGGTTAAATTGATCGTAGGAGTGAAAGGCATCGACTGAATAGGATGTATTGTTGTCAACTCTGACGAACACTCTGTCGGCGCCGGAGGAGCCGGATTCGTAAGCTGGATCCGATGAATCACAGGCGAATAACTGAAAAGTAGCTGATTTCTTCTTGTCGATGAACTTCTTCTTCCCCATTGTTATCCAAAAAAAGCAATCGCCGGCACAGATAGTGTTTTCTCGAACTCGATTTTTGCTCGTCTGTAGAAGAAGCTATATGTATGCTAAAACCCTAAAAACCTAAGTTTGTCCAAATATATTCATAATAAATAAATAAACAAATAATTATTATTGTTATTGTTATATAATTATTTAAAATTTAAATATGTATTTTAACTTGTATTTATTGTCTTTTATCCCTTCAAATTTTAATCATACGCAAATAGATATTAATAAAAAAATTAAACAAGTAACCATATATATTGACACATAACCATTTGTATTGCATTAGTGTTCTATGTCACAACTTGATTTTAAACAAGTTCTAAAAAGTCATTGACAATTTTTTAGTGATGCATAATAAAAGAAATTATGAAATATTGATGATATATGGAGAAAAACTAACTTTATATTCAACAGCTAAAAAGTTATATACAAAATTATATAGAAGAAGATTAGTTAAATTTACTTTTAAAAGTAAAATATGACAATTATTATTATTTTTTCTATCCAACATTCAACAATTAAGCATATAATAAACTATTCATTGACAATACAATAGACATTAATTTGTTTATTTTTATGAATAAATTTCAAACAAACCACATCAAAAACTTTGAGCCGAACACAACTCAATGTAGAGCAACTTTCACATTTAGCAAACATAAAAATTCATATGTATATGTTATAACTATAGTTTGTAACTTTGTATAATTGCGTTCCATATCAAACTTGGCTATTAATATGTATATTTCGCTATACTGATACAAAAGAAACAATTATATAATTTATTTCGGTATACACATACAAAAGAATCAATAATATAATATGTATTTGTATAAACTGAGAAAGAGAGAAAGACAAAAGAAAACTGGCAGGGGAAGATCGTATTTGTAGGATCATAAGTGTATATAACGAAAATATATACGTTTGTATTTGTAGATACAATGTTCTCTCGTTTTATACAAATACAAGTGCAATGTTCACATTTGTGTTTATATAAAGTGAGAGAGGCGAGTGAGGTTGGTGAACAAGATCTGATAGAGCGGCGAGCGAAATCTCGGAGAGGAGAACGATAATATATGTATATGTACAATATTTCTCGCTTTTTACAAATATAATTGCATTTTATACATTTGTGTTTGTATAAAAGCGAGAAAGGTGCGGGAGACTGCCCAAAGAGAACGAGAGCGGCGAGCGAGATTTCTCAGGTAGAGACGAATTAGAAATAGTTTGCTACGAGATATAATTAAATCAACTATAACTATATCATTTAATTTGAATTAATAATTTGATATTATATATAATTTTGTAAAAATTTAAGGAATCCCATAGTGTAATTCAATAATTACATTCTGTCCCGACAAATTTAGTATTAACAAAAAATCCCTTAACTTTGTTGTTCTGTGATACTTTAGACTCTAGTGATACATGGTAAATGATACATGGTAAGTTTAAACTGTTGAGAAAAAAATGGGGGGAAAACGGTACAATTAATGTTGTTACTAAAACAGCTTAATTTAAGTTAACAGATCATTAATCACTATAAAATCAGCACGTAATTGGATATTAATTTCAAATTTTGAAAATCAAAGATTATATCATCTATTTTGAAAACATTTTTTATGAACAATTTGTTAAATTTCGAACTACATTAATTTTATTGTTGTTACAGTGGATTTTTCAAGATGAATACTTCGATTTTGATGAGACATTCCGGAATTTGGGTGAACGAATTGCAGTATGAAAGTTACAAAATCGATGGAATCGTTGTTGGAGATTCAATTTCGTTTTCTAATCTCAAAGCAGCAATTGCAGCCGAGTTGGATATTGATGTATCAAGCCGAGTTGGATATTGATGTATCAAGGAAAGAGTGCTGTAAGAGGGTAGAGATATAGGCAGTAAAAGTTGAAGTTTTGGGAGGATTGGCATGTGGCTAATCTCTCTTTGCTGTGAGGTGTTGGGGTAGATCAATAAACCGTCGCTAAGAATTATCAGTAGATGAGCTTATACTAGTAGGTTATGGAATCGTCTGTTCAGACAATATGAATGCCAACTCATAATAAATGAATAGCATGGGTGATTCATCGACATCGAGCTCAAATTCTGTGTTAATTTGTACTATTTCAGTTTTAGGATTCATTCTTCTGGAAGCACACTTGGGTTATAAGAAAGAAATTTGTACTTTGAAGACTTCTGTTTTTCTCCTTTTTTAATTAGCCTTTTTTTTTTGCTTCCATTGTTTTGTGTTAAAATGACTTGGACTTTTTGCTGGTGTTTTAGTATTAAGACTTGAGTTAATCCATGATTGGGATGAGTGCAGGTGAAATTCTACTCATATTGAGGACTCAAGAATTTTTTGGGTGAGTGGCAATATAGAATTAGCTAATCGTGTAGGAGATCAAGATGATTCAGTGTTGGGAGTGCTTTGTTCTATTATCGTGCAACCTCTAAAAAATAATTGAACAAGGGGAAGTCTATTTATCTTTTCAATCTGGCTTCTTTAAATAATTGTTGATCATTTCTAAGAATCCTTTGAAATCCTTAAAGTACACTACGGTCAATCTGACAATAAGAATATATAATGTTTCTCTTTAATTATAATTGAATATTGGGGTTTCTAGCTTTTATTTATTTTATGTATGTTATGCTTGGTTGAATATCTGTCTTTTTTTGGTGAACGATGCACTCTATTCATCCAATAGTGTTCAATACAAAACAAATAGATGATAACTATCTACACTCCTATCAATTACAAAAAGTCTATACATGCTACAGCTACAAAACACGAGAAACAATCTTACATAGTGAATAAAAAGACAATACAACAACTTCTCTAATTACAAGACCTAAGGGTATGAATTTGAAGCAAGTAAAGGTCTTTGGAAGCTGGAGATGCTTNAGGTATTAGTTGTTTAGTTGATGTACTGATACATGTTTTGAAAATTGTTATAATGTATCATTCACTAAGTTTAATAAATGCGTCATCAACTGTACTTGATGATACATATAGAATCAGTGTGTATATTGTTTAGTCGATGTTTCTGATACATGTATTAGATATGTATCACATGTGATAATGTTTTAGTTAATTCACTGATACATGCACTCTATTCATCCAATAGTGTTCAATACAAAACAAATAGATGATAAGTATCTACACTCCTATCAATTACAAAAAGTCTATGCATGCTACAGCTACAAAACACGAGAAACAATCTTACATAGTGAATAAAAAGACAATACAACAACTTCTCTAATTACAAGACCTAAGGGTATGAATTTGCAAGTAAAGGTCTTTGGAAGCTGGAGATGCTTCTGCCTCTGGTGTTTATATGCAGTACAATTTCCTTGCATAATCAGTCTGCTGAAGATACTCCTCCCCTCTGGAATCTGATCACATTCCTGTCCTTTAGGAAATTGTTGTTAAAATTGACAGCAAACCTTATGGGATGTGTTGGTATCTTTTTAATCTTGTACTTCAGTGGCTGCAATTTGAAAATAAAACAGCAAATTATAACGATATTGAAATATAAATACTAAATAAAACAACTAATAACTTACTGATACATGGTTTCAGTTTTCAGAAATTCATACTACATGAAAAACATGTGATACATGTCTACTACATGTATCAGTGAATTAACTAAAACATTATATCTNCTTTTTTTTGTGAACGATGCACTCTATTCATCCAATAGTGTTCAATACAAAACAAATAGATGATAACTATCTACACTCCTATCAATTACAAAAAGTCTATACATGCTACAGCTACAAAACACGAGAAACAATCTTACATAGTGAATAAAAAGACAATACAACAACTTCTCTAATTACAAGACCTAAGGGTATGAATTTGAAGCAAGTAAAGGTCTTTGGAAGCTGGAGATGCTTCTGCCTCTGGTGTTTATATGCAGTACAGTTTCCTTGCATAATCAGTCTGCTGAAGATACTCCTCCCCTCTGGAATCTGATCACATTCCTGTCCTTTAGGAAATTGTTGTTAAAATTGACAGCAAACCTTATGGGATGTGTTGGTATCTTTTTAATCTTGTACTTCAGTGGCTGCAATTTGAAAATAAAACAGCAAATTATAACGATATTGAAATATAAATACTAAATAAAACAACTAATAACTTACTGATACATGGTTTCAGTTTTCAGAAATTCATACTACATGAAAAACATGTGATACATGTCTACTACATGTATCAGTGAATTAACTAAAACATTATATCTTGTGATACATATCTAATACATGTATCAGAAACATCGACTAAACAATATACACACTGATTCTATATGTATCATCAAGTACAGTTGATGACGCATTTATTAAACTTAGTGAATGATACATTATAACAATTTTCAAAACATGTATCAGTACATCAACTAAACAACTAATACCTTACTGATACATGATATCAGTTTTCAGAAATTCATACTACATGCAAAACATGTGATACATATCTACTACATGTGTCAGTGCATTGACTAAACACTGTACACACTGATTCTATATGTATCATCAAGCACAGTTGATGACGCATTTACTAAACTTATTGAATGATACATTATAACAATTTTCAAAACTTCATGATACATATAAAATGTTATGATACACAACAAATTCATGTATCAATTCACCATCTAAAACACTATACACACTTATTCAAATGTATCAGCAAGCACACTTGATTCCTTAAAATTTTTACTAAGTTTAACAACAGTTTTAAGTACCAAAATACTAACCCGAGACAATGTAGGCCTAACAACAATGTTTGCTGCTTCTTTTTTCTTTTTTTGTTGTATTTTGACAACTTTTGATTTTGAT
Source organism: Solanum pennellii (assembly GCF_001406875.1). Lineage (NCBI taxonomy): Eukaryota > Viridiplantae > Streptophyta > Magnoliopsida > Solanales > Solanaceae > Solanum > Solanum pennellii. Next base: position 75,707,679 of record NC_028640.1, on the reverse strand, counting down.
GTTTCGCCAGAGTCTTTGTTTGAATCATTCTAAAGATTAATAGGATCATGCAAAGAGTTTTTCCTATTTTCTTTCCAATTTTCATCGTCGAAATCATATATCCTTCTATTAATTAACGGATCAATTACTATGATGTAATAAAACAATTAACAAAAACAAAAAAGAGAAGAAAAGACGAACTGATGATGAATTAATAATAAAAAGATGCTGGGTTAAGACGATTACAGATTAAGAAGAAAAAGACGATGATGGATTAAAAATAAAAAGAAGAAACCAATAAAATATGCTGGGTTAAGAAGAATGAAGATGATTATGGGAAAAAAAGAACTGAAACTTGATGGAGTAAGAACAAAACGGGAGAAGTTAAGAGAAGTTGTCCTGATTTTTGAAATTTCAAATTTTTTGAATTTTGAACTTCAAAATTTCAAAATTGGGTCTTTTATTTAAAATTAATTACAATTAATAATTCAAAATCAAAAAACTGATTTAAAAGGTTGAGTGTTTACATGGTAAAAATTCAAAATCAAAAAACTGATTTAAAAGGTTGAGTGTTTACATGGTAAAAATTCAAAATCCAAAAACTGATTTAAAAGGTTGAGTGTTTTAATGGAGAAAAAATAGGCATTAAAATGGGTAATTGTGTATTATAGGAGAGAGAATGTAATGTATCTATAAACTTACACTAAAATTAAAAAAATGAGAATTATGTAATATTTAAAAAAAGAAGGGAAAATTAGAGAATATAAAACTTATAGTTATGTATTTAAGTTATTTTTCCTATAATTTTCCCTTCCAACATATAATAGGCCCAAATTTCTTAAAATCCAAACAATTTGTAAGCCCACTGATGGCCCATTTTGATACCCCCTAAAAAATAAAAATTAATATATTCGAATAAAATTGAATAAAAAAGTAGCAAATAAGCTAGGTCTGTATCATAAAAATAATTTTAAATAACCTGATTTTCTTTATCTAATTCTTCTTTCTTTAATTTTTTCTCCCCATTCAAAAATAAGAGATACATTTTTTTTATTCATTTTTTTTACCTAAAGAACTTCGATTCAAAATTATTATAGAAACTATGTTTTGCTGATATCGCAAACAAAACCAAAACTATGGTCCTCAAGATAAAGCAACGGCCATTTTTCTCACGATTTTCAGAATTATCATACGTATGTATAATTTCCTCACGATTACTGAAATTATCATATGCATGAACAATCTCTTCACAGTCCTTCTGTGGTTCCGCCATACTTATAAAAAAGGATATATGCTTAGATTTGGTGATGGGTAGGTATAGTATACCTTCTATGAAAATCTCAAGTATGTATAAAAGAAAACTTAAGTCCTAGTTAAATTAAATAAGTGACAAATCAAATATACAAGATGGAGTCCGAAGCTTAATGGGTACAAAATGTTAACAAAAATTCTAAAACGATATATAAATTTTAAATTTAACCAAAACGGCAAAATCGCTGGTAGAGCAGTGATTTTGCTCACTGGAAAAGCAAAATCGCTGCAACACCAGCGATTTGCTAAATTTAATAATTTTTTTTTAAAAAATAAATGAAATGGCAGCGATTTAAGTCAAAATTTTTTTCTTTTTTTTTTTTAAAAAAATAAGTCGCTGCAGTAGCAGCGATTTAGTTTTTTTTAATTTTTTTTTTGTTTATATGACCATGTTTAGGCCGATAAATTCTAAGTTGGCTTTAGAGCCACCCCCTATGATTAGTGCATATTGATGGATAATTTGAAGTTATTGTATAATTAGGAATAACTTTCGTCTTGGCAATTTTGGAAAAAAGATATTTTGACGTCGATTCCATCCTTTTGAAATTTTATTTGATGGGATGTAGCAAATATTGTTAAGTAATTTATTATTTTTAAAGAAAATATTTTTTGATTAATTAAACATGAAAAAAAATATTTTCTTAAACATGTACCACACCTTTAGCAGCAAGGTAGTAGAAACATTGAAGAGATTAATTAGTCAAGAATCAATATTAATCTTATAAAACATTAAAATTATAATCAACATAACGATAAAAAAATTACAAAAATACAAAAAAAAAAAAACTGAGATAATAAACTTTTATAATTGGGTAAACACTTATCACTCTGATTAAGTAGTATATATCGTCGATCGATTTCCTTCGTTATCTCCCCCTTTTTAGAAATGACAGATTAGAGGACGAACACAGCATAAGCAGATTGTACAAAAGGTTTACTGAATTGTACAACAAACTTAGTTTTTCCTATTTTTTTCTGCTAACACGTGTATTGTCCTCTAGCAAACCACGTACCACTTCATATTGCAAACAGACTATCTTACAGATTTCTATCTTCCTTCTCTTTTCAACATTGGCTTTGTTCTTCACTCTTCTCATAGTTTCTCTATCATTTGTTTTGGTAATTTATCTCCTCTTTCTCCATTTTACTTTTTCTATGAAAATTAATTTTTCTATTTGGAATCTCAAATTTCACCTCTTCTTCCTTGATTGTTCGGCCTTCTAATTGTGTGCTATTTTTGCTGATGTATCTCTTCCCTAAATTTTTGTTGTTTTAGTGCAGTTTCTTTGATTTTAATCATTATGACAACTTTTAAATTGTCTCTTATTAGATTTTATACGTACTTATTAACAATTTTTTTCTAATTTATTCATGCATGTCTGGTTCTATCTCAAAGTCTCTTTTATAGTACTTTTTCGTTTGTGCTGTTAAAATCTATGTAACTAGATGTGCCTCTGCTTATTTTTTTTTTAATTCTAACAAGTATTCTGTAGTTGCAACAACTAATTCAATTTAAGTGACACACTTAAGGTGTTTGATAGTATGCCTAAACTAACTAAATTTTTTTTCTACAGATTTTCTACTATGTATTCATTTGTACGTGAATGATCCAAAAGGTTGGTGCTTTGTTTCTACTAGATGTCTGTTGTTTATATATATTTTATTTATTTATCCCAAGAAATGGTTTGTCCTTTGTTTGCATCTATTTCAATTGCAAGTTGTTGCTATTAGTTAAACTTTGTGTTAGCGAAAAAATTTAGATATAATGTACAGTTTTTTCAGCACTCTATTAAACTATAAATATTATTTTTATCAAGATAAAATATTTCTCGAAGTAAGAATGTCAACATATAAGGGCAATACATAGATTTTAAAAGACCAAGGACATCGGCTAGATGATAGAGTTATGTACTACTTTTACCTTTTTTTGGTTAAAGGTAAAGCATGAAGAAGAAACTTCTTAGAGGACTAAATGAAGGATGGATTGAAGTACTCCATCATATCTATTTGATCTCTCTTAACTTTGATGGTTGAATAGGTGTATAATGTGATTTCAACAATCTTCTTTCTCAAATTCGTAGTAGGATTCATGTATGTTGTCTTGAAATGGATGTTGTGAGTCGTATATTAGTACACAAAGGTGATGGTTAGCCCTTAACTCTAAAATGTTAACTCTATTTGTCTTTTCTAGACATATGGTTGCTTACATTCATTTTGTTCCTTCATGCTTCAATGACAATTAACATAGACATTTGCACTTCCTTTTGCTCCTGTATTTCTTTTATCATTAGTGTTGAACTACAACTCTTCATTTGATAAGATATT